>NC_041385.1:717602593-717603089 GCF_002162155.2 Triticum dicoccoides
GAACAGGACCCGTGGCGTTGCCTCTGGATGAACAGGACCCCGATCGATCGAGCCGGTTGGGGCTGGATGAACAGGACCCCGTGGAGGGCTGGATGAACAAGACGACCCTGTGGAGGGATGGATGAACAGTATACGGTGGAGGGGTGGATGAACAGTAGCCCGTGGAGGGGTGGTTGAACAGGAGCCCGTGGAGAGGGGTGGTTGAACAGTAGCCGGTGGAGTAGCGCGCGGTGGAGGCTGGATGAACAGGAGCCCATGGATGAACAGTCATAGGTGGAGGCTGGAGGAGGTCGACGGTAGCCCGTGGAGGCTGGAGGAGGTCGATGGTGGAGATGAACAGTATCTCGTGGAGTCCCGTTTTGCAGTACACCACACCCCTCCCGATGAACAGGACCCCCGTTTTGACCATCGCACTCCAACACAAGTCCGTTTCGCCCATTTTGCGGTACGCCACACCCCTCCCGATCAACAGGACCCCCGTTTCAACCGTAGGAGG
>NC_041385.1:717603384-717653283 GCF_002162155.2 Triticum dicoccoides
TTTTGCGGTACTCCACACCCCTCCCGATCAACAGGACCCCCGTTTCGACCGTAGGAGGTCCGTTTCGTCTGTTTTGCGGTACGCCACACCCCTACCGATCAACAGGACCCCCGTTTCAACCGTAGGAGGTCCATTTCCTCCGTTTTGCGGTACGCCAAACCCCTCCCGATGAACAGGATCTCGTTTCGAATGTGGCCGGTCAAACACAAGGCCGTTTCCTCTGTTCTGCGGTACGCCAGGCCTCGTTTCCATCGCTTGTTCCGTCCAAGCCCTCCTGATGAACATGACCACACATTCTGTTTTGACCCAGCCGATTGGCTCCCCATGAACACGACGATGACGCTGTTTCTCCGTTCCGACCCAGCCATGTACACGAGCCCTAGCCGTACGTATGCGCGACTAGGCGTTCGAGACCCTGCCCATATGTACACATACATGGCCATATTTTCTTTCTTGCGCACTAGCCGCTGTATGTACGTGTACATGCTATGTGCACGCCTCTACTACGACACGTGCGCGCCTCTACTACGACACATGCGTGCCTCTACATCGACCAGTATATATATACATACACGTTCGCGACCAGAATGACAACGCTACGTACGCTTCGACCAGGTGGGTCCCGACTGTCAGCCACTTCCTTGCATGCGAAGATGTAGCTGGTGGGTCCCAGCAGTCAGGGGGGCAAATCATTTTGTTTTGTTTTTTGCCCGGACGCACTTCCTTGCGTGTGAAGGTGTAGCTGGTGGGTCCCAGCAGTCAGGTGGGAAACGTTTTTTTGCGAAATACGGTGGCCCGTCCAGTGGGTCCCCGTTGTCAGGTGGAGGAATAATTATTTTACGTGTAATAAGGAGGCACTTCCTTGCTGCGGCCGTGTACCTAGCTGTCAGCCTCTCCACGTACAGCCCATGTCCGATGGAAGTCGTTCCTTGACCACGTTGACCACGCCGCGCCGGGAGCACCAGGGCGGTGGACGACGGCGAGGCCTAGGAAGGGGACGACGTGGAGCCGGGGAAGACGCGACAGTGGATGCCCACGCATAGAGGAGTACGAGGGTTCACTGGTTCCCTGCGGTGTGAGGCTGCCATCGCTGCAGAATAACAGGGGGTGTGGGTGAGTAGTGGGATGGCCTGGCCAGCGGTGGGAGTAGTAGGCGGCGGTGAGGCATCCACCGCATCGCAGCCGGCCATGGGAGGCAGGAGCACGAGGCACGACCTGCGCTGGTTTGGGCGGCTAGAGCAAGAAGACCAGAGGTTGAAGAAGCATTACGGCCGTTGGATGGACATCGTACGGTCATTGGAGCTAGAATCGTGCATATTGACTAAGTTGACAAAGCCCTCCGTCCCCGTCAACTTAGTAGGCCCACAAGTCAGCCTGCCACTATACTGGGTCCCAGCTAACTGGGGGAGTATTCATTTTTTTGTGCGTAATAAGGAGGCACTTCCTTGTGTGCAAAGATATAGCTGGTGGGTCCGAGCTGTCGGCGGCGGTAATGTTTTTTCGCAAAATACAAAGGCCCTTCCGGTGGGTCCCTGATGTCAGGTGGAGGAATCATTATTTTGCACGTAATAAGGAGGCATTTCCTTGTGTGCGGCCGTGGACCCAGCTATCGGCCTCTCCACGTACAGTCCACTTCAGATGCATGTCGGTCGTTGACCATGTTGACTAGGCCGCGCCGAGAGCACCAGGGCGGTGGACGACGGCGAGGCCTAGGAAGGGAATGACATGGAGGTAGGGAAGACTTGGCAGTTGTTTCCCACATGGAGGGGAGTACGACTGTACCAGGGTTTACTGGTTCGTCTACCGTCGTCGGAGAATAACAATAGGTGTGGGTGAGTAGAGGGATGGCTAGGCCAGCGATGGGAGTACGATGGGGCAGTGAGGCCTGCGCGGCAGCACAGCCGGCCGCGGGGAGGAGGGAGCAGGCAGTCCCACCGACGCTTGTTTGAGCGGCTGGAGCAGGAAGAGCAGAGATTGAAGAAGCACAACGGCTGTTGGATGGACATCCAACAGTCACTGCTTGTGCATCAACCTTTTTTTTAGGAAAGCCTCAAATCTGTGGAAAACAGCATACAGCCCATCTGCCATTATTTCTAATAATTTACAGCCCATTTGCTAATTCTTAAGGTTTTTTTGGAGCCCATATTCTTTTTGTTAGCATTACAGCCCATATTGTGGCCATGGTTAAAAAATTATACGAAATTTTGCATATTTCGGTGCGGTCCGAACTATTTTTAATCCTGAAATATCGAATCACATTCAAACTAATTTTAAAAATAAATGTATATCAATATAAAATCCAACAAATTCTCCATGCATAAAAATTAATGTAATTTAAAATCTCAAATGAAAAAAAGATATTTGAAACTAATTGTCGGTTTGATGTGTTTTCAAAATGTACAACCCATTTCTCATTACTGATGGGCCATTTTCTCGGCCAGCCAAATGAAAGCTCTCGTTGTCTTGAAAGATTTGCAGCCCAACAGGCCTGACAAAGCGACTTACTTGGAAAATCACAAAAAAACTGGGCTGTGGCCGTGGACCCAGCTGTCAGCCTCTCCACGTACAGTACTCTTTCGATGGAAGTCGTTCCTTGACCATGTTGACCACGCCGCGCGGAGAGCACCATGGCGGTGGACGACGGCGAAGCCTAGGAAGGGGACGACGCGGAGTCGGGGAAGACGCGGCAGTGGAACCGTGGGTGAGTGGAGGGATGGCCTAGCCAGCGGCGGGAGTAGTAGGGGGCGGTGAGGCGTCCACGGCATCACAACCGGCGACGGGAGGTAGGAGCAGGCGGCACGATCGGTGCTACTTTGGGCGGCTAGAGCAAGAAGACCAGAGGTTGAAGAAGCACGATGGCCGTTCGATGGACATCGTATGATCACTGCAGCTAGAATCGTTCATATTGACTAAGTTGACAAAGCCCTCCGTCCCCGTCAACTTAGTGGGCCCACAAGTCAGCCTCCCACCAAGGTGGGTCCCAGCTAGCAGGGGGTATTCATTTTTTTCTGCTTAATAAGGAGACACTTCCGGTGGGTCCGAGCTGACAGCGGGGGGAATGTTTTTTTCGTGAAATACGGTGGCCCATCAGGTGGGTCCCAGCAGTCAGGGGGCAAACATTTTTTTCGCAAAATACGGTGGCCCGTCCAGTGGGTCCCTGCTGTCAGTTGGAGGAACCATTATTTTCCGCGTAATAAGGAGGCACTTACTTGCTGCGGCCGTGGACCCAACTGTTAGACTCTCCACGTACAATATACTTCCGATGGAAGTCGTTCCTTGACCATGTTGACCACGCCGCGTTCCGTTGCATGCAGGCGTCCATGGGCGTGGTGCGTCCCCACTGCCAGCCTCTCACGTACAGTCATCTTCCGATGACTCTCGGTTGTTAACCACGTTGACCACACCGTGCCGAGCGCACCCAGACTGGAACGACCCGGAGATGGGGAAGACGGGGCAGTGGAGTCACAGATGGAGAGGAGTGGGAAACTTCACTGGAGCAAGAACAGAGGTTGAAGAAGGAGCACAGCTGTTGGATTAACATCCAACAGTCCAGCTGCTAGAATCATTTGTTGATTAAGTTGACAAAGCCGTGCGTACGCGTCCTCTTAGTAGGCCCACAAGTCAGCCACCAAATCTGACGGGTCCCAGCTGTCAACGGAATGAATAATTTTTTTCGCAAAACAAGGAGGCACTTCCTTCCATGCGAAGATACAGCCGGTGGGTCCCAGCTGTTAGGTGGAGGAAACATTTTTTCAGCTTAATAAGGAGGAACTTTCCTTGCATGCGACCATGGACCTCGTGGGTCCCAGCCGTCAGGCTCTCCATGTATAGTCCTCTTCCGATGACTCTCATTTGTTGACCATGCCGCACCGAGCGCAGCGAGGCGGTGGACGACAGCGAGGCCCTGGACGGGAACGACTCGGAGATGGGAAGACGCGGCAGTGGAGTCGTAGATTGAGAGGAGGAGAAGGGTTATAACTAGTTCTGTTCTGGCATGGGGCTGTAGTCTGTGGAGAATAACAGGAGGTGTCGAGGGGTGGAGGGATAGCCTGGCTGGCAGTGGGGTAGTGCTTCGCAGCGATGCGTGCTAAGCAGAGCTGCTAGCCGCCGGAGGCCAGACCAGGCGGTACCAGCGACGCTGGAGGAAGAAGACGAGAGATTGAAGGTGCATGCCGGCCGTTGGATATAAATCCAATGGCTGTGGATGACACAATCATTTGTTGACCAAGTTGACAATGCCCTGCGTAGGCTTCGACCTATTGGCCCACATGCCAGCCTGCAAAAATGTGGCATATATTTAACCCATGTTTTCTAGATTGTACAGTCCATTTGCTGGGCTGGGTGAACAAATAATTTCGCGTCAATCAGGCCCATTTATATTTTCTAAGAAATCCCAGCCCATTTGCACTTCCTTGAAATACATGTATTAGGTGGGCCCGTTATATATATAATGTTATGTTAGAAGGAGCAATTAATATCAAAGAATGAACCGGAGAGGCACATTATATATATATATATATATATATATATATATATATATAATTAACAAATTAGCGAGTTATTGCTCAAAATAAAAATGTGCGCGTTATTATTAAATTGGTCCTTAAAATCTTCGCAAGCTTTTGTACGCAATCACCAGGACTTTCCTTGCCTGTGAGTCAAAAACAACCAGGATTTTCCTTGCCAACTTCCGTTAAACATTTACTTTTATAAGTTAATAACATGTGGGATGTTTTTATAATGTATATATAAGTCTCTATAAAATATACGATAATAGTAATAATATAAATATATATAATGTGGTTAGAAGGGAAAACATAAATTGGACACAACATTACTTTTATAAGAGACCTGCGTTTTATACCCCACAGTAGGCATACTAACAAGTTCACACACAAATACAACAGAAAAGGTAAACATTCATATCAAACTCAGGTTCACAGGACACGTTCATATTCATAGCCAACATTCACTATCAACAACTCAAAAGATTCATATATACACAAGCTCAGCATATCTATGCATCCAAATGATTGATAGATCACACAACAATATTCATACATAATTCACAAAAAGATTCAGATATACACATGTTCAGTATGTTTATGCATCCAAATGATTGAGATCACTGCCAATATGATCCATGGACGAACTTTAATTACCTAGGGTACAGACTGGTAAATGGTGTTCAATCGGAGGTACTTCTTGCTAAAATTAGTTCTTGTACGAGTAAACTTTCGAGTACATAAGAGGCAGCACAGACAATCTGAACTTTGCTTGTAGGTTTATCCTCAAATAGTGGCCTCGTGCCAAGGGAGGTTTGAGCAACTTGGGCACTACTTTCATCCAATTAGTTTACTGGCTCATCTTGGTCCCGTATCTCGCCAAAATTCTACATTGCAGACGAGAAAGGAGGCGGTTGAGAAAATGAACCACCCAAATTTTTTGTGCAGTTCAACTGAAATGGAGCATCCTTGGCGTGCAGACTGATTAAGTGCCAGATGAATATACGCGTCAACCAACTTGTCTAGAATCTTTAGACTCCATGCCATATAGTTCGCTACCATATGTGCCGATAACCAAAAGGCACAAGTTGGGACCAAAGACTGGAATGCGTTTTTCTAGGCTATGCACCAAGCAATATTTTTGGCGTTCACTCTCCTAATACTTGGAGTTTGACAATTGGTTGACGCTGGTTGATACTCGAATGAATATATGCACTTCCTGTCAACATCGATGCTTGTCTGAGTGAAGTTTGGAGTACATAGCAGCATCATAAGTACCTGTCCATCTGATCATTTTGTGCAGTTCTACTGAAATCACCCGATGTAATGATTTGCCTGCGAGTTCAGGCTCCAAATTACTCCTTTATGAAATCGGCAAATAGTAGCACAATACCAAATTACCAATACATATGACAGGCACAATAATCAGGATAAAGACTAGTACCAACCTGTGTGAGGTAGCATATCAATTACTATTTCCTTTGACTGGAAGCCGAGATAAGCCAAGCGACTAACAACAAAGGAAGAAAGCAAGCGGAGATTAGCGACTGACAGGAAAGGACGGAAGCTGTCGAGGCAATGAAGCACCCAAAGTTTTTGTGCGGTTCCACCAAAATCGAGCATCCATGTTGGCATATATATATTGAGAGAGTGAGATTACTGTAATAGTGGGACTAGTTGATGAAACATACACTAACAAATAGAAGCACCCTCATTATCTTAATGGGTAAAGTTAGCAACATAGTAGTCTTGCTTAAAGAGAGGTATTAGTTTATTTAATCAGTGCCAATTAGCTCAACTCAACACTCAAAGCATTGCCATTTATCATAGGTTGCAAAACTTTAACATGCAAAGATAAAGGAGTTTCTCATGACAGTAGCACGATAAAAATAGAGATGACAACAAACTAATATGGATGAAGGCCTTAGGCCCGTACCAACCTGAGAAAAAAAGCTTATTCATGTAGTCCCATAAGAGATGATAAAGCACTCACTGGAATCACACAATAGTATATATTTTTGTGCACTTCAAATGTATGGTTGACATCACTCTTGTTTACCAGTGCTGAGATTATATCGAAAGATTATCAAGAACTTCCAGCAGAGTTAAAGCACTCGCTTGGATACAGTTCATTGTATTGTCTTGTGTAGTTCCACTAAAATGTATGATTGGCACAACATGATCCCTGTTTGCACAAGTAGGAACAAGGTGAAACCTTCATTAGCTTAGTGAGAAAGGATAGGAAGACATTAGCATATTACTCAAACCGTAGCATCAAATTCATGATGGACAATACGCAAAACATTGCCTCATTGAACCAATGGCAATAAATTGACATGCAAAACAATAGCACTATTATGTCATGACACTAATAATATTCCCTCCCTGCTCCACCACATGATTCACCTTCATATACAAACATACATATGTACATGATTCAGCATAGGGTCCTACTATAGATTTGTTTAACTCCAACAGGAAAATTAATTAAGTGAGACATCAGAAGTGGAATGGCTCCCTGGAGGATCGTCTCACATGTAAGGTAGTCATTGCTGGAGCCCTTGAATGGCCTCGACTGAGGCCTCTGGCTTCAGCAAGATTGCATTGGCACTGTTTATTCTTCTTCTTCTTCCTCTTCATGCTCTGTTTCTCTTTCTCCTCACCAGTTGGTGAAACCAAGTACATGATTGGCCTTCTAATTCAGAATTGGTTTTTTCAGTGAGGGAGTACAAGTGTACTAGTAAAAAACAACATTATTTTCTCGTGGCAGTCGGAAAATAGAGATGAACACATGCATTAAATATCATTCTTACCTAAAGGAAGGTTATGGCGCCAATATGGATGATGAGGATTGGAACACAGATCTCCCTTTGTGCAGTTCCACCAAAATGAACCAACTGTTCCATTCTGACATTCCAGTTAAACAACACAAAAGTCACGTCTTTTAAGAAGAGTTTTGTGCAGTGCACCAAAAGGTCACAACAGCAACCAGGTGAATTGGATATCCCTGTTTGCACAAAAAGGCACAGAGGAAATAGTCTGAGTCTCAAACAATTACATGCAAAAACATTTGGCTAAACTTGTCATGGCTTATAACAGTGGCATGGCTTCATTTTTACCAGGGACATTAGATTAAGAATAGCTAAGGCTGTGTTTGGTTCACAGGTTTGGTGCAGGCTTTTTGTAGGAACACTATTCCTACAGTATTCTTTCCCTTCCAACCATTCGGAACACGGGAAAGGTGAATATTGTTTCATAGGAAAGCTGGTCTGGTAGTACTGATTCCATAGGATTAGAAACATCCACGCGCTACTCATTTGTTGGGCGGAAGCCCGAGGCAGGCGCTCGCTGCCATGCGTTAGACAGGTTGTTGTGCTGTGTTTGCCAGAATAAAAATATCAGCCTATGTGTGGTACATGAGGTGAGGACAAGAGTAGTCACTGTGCAGCTAAATAAACAAATAGCATCTCATACTACCAAGCATGCTACTCTAAAAAAACAAATCTGTACATTTCGTAGTCCATCCAAACACATTCTCTTGAGAGTTTCCTCCGGTTTGCTGTTCCATAGTTTTATACCTACATTCCTTTCCTATTCCTCTATTTTCATCAAGACCTATGTTTTCTGCCCCTTTATTCCGAATGGAGCCTAAATATTTGGTATAAGGGCATGGGACAGTGGGTGCACCAGCAGTCCAGCACCATGTACATAAACAAGGGCATAAAGTGGTGATTCATAGTTTGTTGCCCCGAGAAATAAACATCCAAGAAACATATCTGGGTTGGTCCCATTTTTGTTCACTCTAGCCACCTACTCCTATGTGTGGATAGCAAATCTAGTCCTGGTCATACCACTGTGTACAGCGTTACCCCTATATTTCCCTTTTCGACCAAGAGACCGGTTGGATGACCAGTCTGTACTACTTTCACCCACTTTCCTTCCTGTTTGTACCAAGTCCGATGTACATACTAAATTCCCCCACCCCCACTTTATTTCTTGTTTGAACCATGTACTCCCTCCGTCTGGAATTACTTGTCATCAAAATGGATGTGTCTAGAACTAAAATACATCTAGATACATCCATTTCAATGACAAGTATTTTCGGACGGAGGGAGTACAAGATTCGACTCCATGAAGTAGCTTTACCTCTAACAATAGAAGAAAAAAATAGGTGACGTTGGACCATCCGATCGAGAGGGGCTGAGAGGTAGAAAATGATGCACATGCAGTGATGTAGCGAGCTGGGGAAGTAGAGCTAAGGCGGTTTCAAACGAAGATATACCTGAAGGTCGTCGGGGTGTGGATAGGTCGGCGGCGGGAGACCGGATCCGCCCACTGGCAACGAGGAAGGGATCGAAGGACCTCCCGCGCCGGTGCTCGGCCAGAGATAACGATGCGGCCGGCAGTGGGTCTCCTCCCTCGCTGTCGACGACGGCCTAAACGCTGCCCCTCCTACCCTTCACCGGCGGAGGGGGATACTACGTACGGATCTGTAACCAGCGGTAAGGATAGAAAGCCAGTGTTTTTTGAAGGGAGAAAGACAGTGTTACTACCCCTATCTTGTTTAGGTCTGGAGAGGATGAGAGTGTGTGAATAGAGCAACCCTAGCAAGCAAGCGTGGAGGCTCCGGCCTATATATACGTAGTGGGGTAGTTTTCCTTTTTCACTCCATCAAAACAATCGTTTAAAATTGTGTACTACTACATGCCAGGTCGCGGTTTTTTTAGTTGTTGATTGTTTTTTGAGATAGCTACTCGCTTGTTCCAAGTGGTGTTACGGTGTGCCAGGTCGCACTTTATATCGTTCAAGTCTGGTACTACAAGTCCCTCCATTAAATGAACAACCACCCCCTCGTAAAAATTGTGAACAAGACCACGGCTAAAATTAGCGGAAACGTGGGTTGCCCCAACATGCATTATTATTTATATTTTCTACTCCCCCCGTTCCTAAATATAAGTCTTTTTATTAGCCACACCTAAGACAAGAATTTTTTTATTAGCAGTGAACCCCACATGTGATAGACACAAAAATTGTGGCAAGATTCCCTTAGGCAAGCCAAAGTGTGTAACAATTTGAGCAACTTAGGTTAGGCAAGTGTGGGAAAAATAATGTGGCAACATAAGACAAACATAGTCACAATCCAAACAACCCCGTAATTTTTTGTGACATGCATGAAAATTTGGTTAGTTAAATTTATAGTCAAAATTTGGCAAGGTGCATCAAATCAACATATGCAAATATCAAAAGGAAAGTCACGACATGCATGCATGTGTTGTACCCCCTCCGTTTCCAAATATAAGTCTTTTTAGAGATTGCAACAAGTGACTACATACAAAGCAGAATATGTCGTACATACGAAGTAGCCCATTTGAAATGTGTAAAAAGACTTATATCGAGTGCAGTGCTTTGATGTGTTGCGTCAACTCGTACAAGACCGAGAAATTTGATTACTACAACGCCCTCTCCCTCGCGGACTGAGCGCTGGTGCCTTAACTGCACCTGCCTTTGGCTGCATGACAGGAGGGCCAACCACCTATTGGGCCCACCTGTCATAGATGCAAAGGCAGGAGCAGTAAGTAGAAGCTTTCGCTACACGCTATCCCTCCCGCACGAGGTGGACAGACATGCAACAGTGGATTCGATACTGTAGAAGTAGGAGTAACATCATTGTTCATCTTCTCGAAGAGGCGAAGAGCCAAGTGCAACCCTAACGTGGCAGTTGTGAACGCTCGCGTGGTGCAGTTCCTTGGAGCATGCATATACTAGCCAGGCTCTTGCATGAGACAAAATTGCTATTGTTTAACAATTAAACTCCATTATCCATTGGTTGATACTCATTCTTCATAGGTCCACGCGCTTAGCACCGTTTCCTCCTGGGGTCACCAATGTTTATTTGCTAATTAATAGCATTGCATGCAATGAACTAGCCATTGCAAGTCATTAAAAGCATGCACACCTCTCATCTCTTATTGGTTGATATGTCAAGAAACAAGAAACAAGGTAGAAGTTAATGCACCGCGCCTAAGTGTTTTGGGACTATTTGGTTTTCGTAAGATGACTTACACACCTAGACTGAGGGAGTAGTAATGTAGTATAGTCCTGTAAACCGGAATGGAGTATTTGCCTTTCTAGAGATTTCAACAAGTGAGTAGACTACACCGTGTGCAGTACTCCCTCCCTTCCGGTTTATAGGGCTCAAATCTCAAATCTCATGAACCAAGGCATTTTGCGATTGGAGGAATGTATCTCGTACTTTACAAAACTACCATAATTAAACTCATGCATTAATTACGTAGTTCTCTCATTTTCCTCTCCGCCTTGGTCGCGGTGCACAATATTGAGCACTCCTATATGACTAGCCGCTCAATCTACATGCGGGACATTTCAAAGCATCCGGGCCCGCGTGCCATCCACCAAATCACAGTGAGGTGCTACAGTCAAGACTCACCTGTCACCCCGGTGTGGCCTTCATGACCCGTCATATCACAAAACCCACACCTTTACCAGCAGTGGTAAGGTGGCCTCCAAGTTGGACTGGACGAAGCAACCATCATTTCACTGGAATGCTCGTTCAAGCCCTTTCTTCCCTTTCTTGAAGAAAACCTCACTCCAGGCTACTCACTTCTGCCATTTTTCTTCTGTACCGACGAAGAAAAGGTGGGCGAATTAGTTATGCTGCTATATTTTCATTCCAAGAATCTTCTTTTTGCGAAGCACCGACCGATTCTCACATCCTATTCTTTTCCCGTTTTCATTTGCGATTGTGGTTTCCTTTCGATTGCTTTTTGTTTGTTAGTTCATTGATGGATCCTGGAGCACTAGGCAAACAGTTGCCGGTGGACAACCCACTGGAGACAACGATCTCCAGGAAGCGAGCACCAACCAACGAGTTGACCATGTTGGCGGGCTAACCCATGGAGATGAAGAACTCCAAGAAACAAGCACTGGCCAAAGAGTTGAGGACGTTGGCGGACGAAAAAGAAAGTTGGAACAATAGCAAGGGCCCCACCGTGCCTACCCCAGGAACTCTGATTGCCACCTATGTGAGGCTCAAGACCGAGTTTGAGGAGATAGTCGCTGTTGAGAAGCAGTATTCCCCTGGCAAGGTGATGGCCCCCATCGAGGATGAGGAGATGGCCCCCGGAGGGATGAGATCCCCCGGTGAGCTGCCCAAGGTAAAACATAATGGCTTATTACCATAGTTGTGGTTTTTGATTATTTTCAATGTGCTTGCTAATATGTTAGGGTTATGCAGGTGCCGGTGGACGTCCTTGATGATTCCGATGTCGTGGCCCGTCCTGTTGGCATCGCCCCGGAGATCGATTCCGATGCCGCTGTCCATCCTGTGGACATCGCCCCAGAGATCAATTCCGATGTCGCGGTCAGTCCTGTGGACATCACCCCAGAAATCGATTCCCATGCCACTGTCCGTGCTGTGGTCATTGCCCGAGAGATCGATAACAAGAAATAGTTGGTCGTGCTAATCCTTCAGGGTAGTTTGCATTGCCTTGTGTTTAATTACCAGAACAATGCGTGTTATCAAACCATCTTAGGGCTAGTGCACTGTCTTGTGTGGGCGGATCTTGCTACTTTTGTTTGATAGTGAATCATGCGATGAATCATGCGAACCCTCTCCGAGTTATGGAAACAAATGTATCCTCACCAGCTTTTGATGTAATATATGGCATGCTTAGATGTAAGTTTGAACTGTTTATCATATCAGTAGGGCTTGTTTGATGATTCTTGGTGTTAGTAGGCTAGCTACTGTGCGAGCTATAGTACTTGCAAAACACTCACCAAAGAGAAATGTTGGGGCTGATGAGCTCGTGGTACGCTTATACTTATCCCTCGTCGATCGACCAATAGCCCTAGCTCCTAAAATTGTAGGCTTAGCGATCGATCAGACAATAGTCGACATACATTCATGCCTCATTTGGTTCATAGGGTAGGAAAATCGTAGCAAAAGTACAGAGAACATGCAACACAAAATCATAGCAGTGCAGAGACATACTCCCTCCGTTCCAAAATAGATGACCTAGGCGGTCTAGTTTGGCCTAGTGGGTTTCAGTGATATGACGTGGTACAGTGCCGTCCAGTCTTTGCGTGTGGTAGCAGTATTGCGGGTACAGTAAGTTTTCTTGAAGAAGCGGAATTCAACGAAGTCATGATGGTTCCTTTGTCCGAACAACTTACAGTGGGAAAGGTTGAGCCTGCGATACGACCGGGGTAGAACAGGATAATTTTATGCATGGCAGGTGGACCAGGATGGTCGACGTCCCACATGCCGGCGAATGAAAGTATTCTTTACTTTATAGAGGACGAGCAACGAGTATTCGTTGTTTATTTTTTATGAAAGCTATTGTCTCCACTGTTACTCCTTGACTTTGTCAATGCCTCTCTCTCCTCCACATAAGCGGGGACTACTTGCTATGAATGCGACGGGCTGCTGGCGTCTTGAGGGGTCAGGGCGGTCAGAGCGGGCTCCGGAAGCGGTCCAGACTCCAGCATGGCCCACCTCACATTATCACCATATATTTCATGGAGTTCGTGCGCGGCGGGCGGGCGATCTCTTCTCCCTCCCCCGTTTCTCTATTCTCAGCCGACACCCGCCAAGCGATTAGATTTCGGCTATCGACGGTTTATTCAATTACAGTCCCACATGTAAGTGAAATTGCAAGACAACGCGTGTCCCCTCTAGTGAGTGGCGTGCGAGCCGGACTGTCGGGGGTGCGACGCGTACGAGTCGTAAGTGTGCCGCCTTTTCCTTTAAAACTTGTGAAGCGTAACATTTTCGCGTGATCGATCGATAAAATGACGAGGGCGGTGATTTCCCGCTTGTTAGGCGGGCTAGTTCGAGTGATATGACGTGCTACAGTGCCATCCACTTGCTCCATTTTTATGTAAGCAAGAGTTTACACTCTTACGCGAGAGGAGTGCGAAACACCGCGGATCTGATTTTGATCGAGGGATAACTATTCCCTGCCAAATAATGGAGGATTGTTAGCGATTATAGCATGATAGTTAGGGCATCTCTAGCGCTGGCCCACAAATTTACACCGGCATCTGTCCGAGGACACTGATGGATGCCATCCGATGCTACCCGCATACCTTTCGA
Organism: Triticum dicoccoides; assembly: GCF_002162155.2. Taxonomy (NCBI): domain Eukaryota; kingdom Viridiplantae; phylum Streptophyta; class Magnoliopsida; order Poales; family Poaceae; genus Triticum; species Triticum dicoccoides. The sequence continues at coordinate 717,617,005 of NC_041385.1, forward strand.
CAACTATATGAACTAACCGGACAAAATTCATGCAAACAAAGCAAAATTCAAATTAACCGGATGAAATTCATTACATTCCGAAAACTTTTCCTACAAACTCGACGAAATTCATTACATATTTCGCACAAACCGTGCTAAAACCTACCGTAAACCTAATCTAAACGATCGCCGGTGCCCGACCACCATGTCCGGCCATGAACCCGAGAAAGCCGGCCATTGCCTTTGCCTCCTCCTCATCCGCCTCGATAACCTCCTCCTCCGGAGTGCAAGGTTCTAAAGATTTCTGCCTCCACGTCGCCGTCAAGCAGCTAATCGGCCGCCGATGTTTACCCCACCAAGCTTGGCGTCGACTGAGTGGAGTAGCGGTGGCCTTCCCGGGACCAGAGCGGTGGCGACCTACCATGTACTACTCTTCCTCGCTGCCGGCTGTGCCCGCGCACACGCGCCGGCTTCGTGGTCGTGGCGGTGGAGGGCGGCCGGGGGGGTGCTGGCGATCTCCTTCGTTTGCTCCTGCGACAGTACGTCGAAGAAAGCTTTGGAGCGCGCCCGGAGCGGAGCCGCCGATGTCCCTCGTCTGCTTCTGCGATAGTACGTCCAAGAGAGCTTCCGAGCGCCAGGAGGCCATGGTTGAAGTGGTGCCAACAAAAGGAAGGGACCATAGGAGAATAAGTGTGGGTCTTTGGCTTTGGCTGGGAGCTGGGGCTCAAGTTAATATAGTGGGCGAATGGCAATGAGCCGCGGCAGATGGATGGACAACTGGCGCCGGAGTAGGTTCGTCGGGCGTGAATGCGGATGCTGCTTCAGTGACTTAACTGCAGATGTTTTTGGGTTACTGACATGTGGGCCCAACGGGCATCTGGCCCGCATGTCAGTGACACACCAATTGCACCTGCAGTTAAGTCCGGTGAATGCGGCATTGACGTTCTAGAGAGACGGTGACCGTTTCAGGCGGGAAGCACGCGCTAGCGATGGAAGGGGTTTCGGTGTGCAGTGGCACTAAGATCGGTCGCTCACAATAGTACATACTCCGTACCATACTACCATAGTACCCTCTCTAGCTTAGGCTGTTTTATAGATTGTCGTTGTGATGGACGATATACATGAGCAAGGCGGTCCGAGTATGACCGTCGGTGTTGAGCCAGGTGAATACATGCTCGGCGTTCGTGTAGGCCTCCATCAAACGTCTAAACAGTAATGTCAGGCACCACCGGGGCGCGCAGGTGATGGGCTCGCCGTTTGTGTTGCACCATGAGTAGGACTTTGATTTAGAGGGCGACGTGCATGCATTAGCATGCTTTGACAGTGTGAGCGTGAGTGTCTGACGTGAAGTATTTCATTTTCATTTGGCTGACGAGGGTGTGTTGCAGCGACGAGTCCGTGGTTTGATTCCCCACATACGCATAATTTTGGTTTTTACAGTATTTCTTTCCCCATTGACAGGTAGGCCCGCGGAGATAGATAAAGAACACGAGCTGATGAGGCGCATGCGGACTGTTTGACTGGTCAACTAGACAAATATGGAGCTATACGCTGAGCTAGTGACCGTATAATCACCATATTCGTATACAATGATCAAAGTGAGCTATCAAGACAAGTTCGATGACCGCCAATGCATTTTACTCGGTAATAAATGACCAGCATTGAAGGGGAATCCAAATTTGCTTCGTCTTCTGTCCTTGAGCTCTTGACAATCCAATGCACTATACGGTTGTCCGGCCACTCCACCCCAGAGCTCTCACCAAGCGTCGTTCATGCCGCTGCACTGCACACTAACCGGTAAGGCAGTGATGGCATCCCGTTGTGCCGAGTTCCTCGCCGCCCACGACCGCACAAAAAATGGTAGGGAAGCGATGGCATCCCGACGTGCCGAGTTCATCGCCGCTCGCGACCTCACAACTATGTGGGAGGAATTTGAAGATGCCAAGGCCGAATGGGCGGTAGAGCAAGAGGCGGCCAAAGCCACACAGAGGGAGCAGAAAAGTCAGAAAGCACTCAAGAAAAGAGAGGCCCGCCGCCGCAAGAAAGAAAAGGACGCACACGCTGCTGCGGAGAGGTCAACGGAGATCCAAGCACGGTGGGGTGTCGCCGACAAAGCCGGGAAGGAGAACGACGACATCTGGCCAGCATGTGAGAAGTAGTAGTACTAGTAGTTAGTGTGTGTGTCTGTGTCTACGAGCGTGTACCAGTACTACTAGTTACTACTGTAGTTTTTAGAGCAAATTACCAGTACATTAGCCTAGACTAAATGGAAAAATTCCTATCCTAAGCATCAAATGGCATCTCTTTCTCTATAGGAATTGAGATGCATGTCATCTCACTTCCTATGATTTTCATATTCCTATCCTATGAACGAAAGGAGGCCTCTGTTCGAGTAACTACTGTAGCTAGCAGTACTGCTAGTACAGTAGTTTTCTTCAAGAAGAGGAATTCAATGAAGTCATGATGGTTCCTTCGTCCAAGCAACTTCAAAGTGGGAAGTGGGCCTGTGATTTGACAACTCATTAGTCATTGTTACTGTGGCGTGACGACCTGGGTGACTCTCCCTTGGAGTTCTGCATGCATGGCAAGTGGACCAGGATGGTCGATGTCCCACATGTTGGCGAACGGAAGTATTCTTTCCGATATCGAGGAGCAAAGAAACCACGTGGTACAGTATCACTGCTGATTGGTTCACAAAAAAAAATTGTAATCACTGTCGATTTATAATTAGTTTTTATTTCTGATGAATGCTAGCGTTTCAACTCTTATGACGAAGGGTGCCAAACACGGCATGTGCTGGATGTCCCACACGTCAGCAAAAGGAGTGGGACATGAACAGCGTGGTAGAGCCCAACGTAAAAAAACAGCGTGGTAGAGCATTTCCACTTCTTCCACTTCTGGGTCGGAGACCACACGTAGTAGTACTTAGTGGTATGAACGATACAAAGTGCGACCTGGAGAGAAAGACACATCTAGTTGGAAGGTCTCGGGGCATACACGTAAACAAATATAAAAGTTAATATGTGCCTCCAACTAATATAGTAGTAGTAGAGTACTTAGGCACGTACTCCATAACATCACCGTGCATTGCACGTACAACATTTAGTGGTAGTACGTAGTAAGAGAAAAATGCCTCCCAAGAGTTCCCTTCTCGACCTACTTTTGGGTGTTTGGTAGAGTGTATGGAGGGTGCATGAGTCCACACTAGTTTAGCACAAATACACTAGAAGCATGCATGAAGAGAGCATGCATGAAGAGGAGTGTTGAGTTGAGCATGCATGAAGAGGGAACAACTATGCTGAGACGAGAACGCAACCAAACACACCCTATATGCCACACATGTTCATACCATTTGTGCCTTTCTACTTCACTTACTTCGCTACATTACTCAGGTTCGTACGTCCACTCCTGGGTACATGTCCGTCTTGTAGTTCCAGTCCCACGTGTTCCTCATATAGATGGAATGATCCTTGCATAACACGTGCACCTTGATGCTAGATGTCTCTCGTGTTGGCAAAAGGATGAACAAAGCTCACGTAAAAAAAATAGAGTGGAAGAACATAGATTCCGGACGACCGAGAAGGAGCAAGGAACCTCGTGGTGGAGCGTCTGCACTCATAATATTTAATATTATTCAGCGATATAAAATTAACCAATCATCTCCATAGTGGACTAGAAGAGTACGAAACACGGCAGCCCAGTGTAGTTACATCATACTAGTACATGGCTAACCCATGCTATCACCATATTTCTTGGCTTCCGTGCGACACCTATCTCTAGTAATCTAGCAGCCTGTATCGCTTCTCCCTCCTCGTCTCTATCAAAGTGCGGTGGGCTGGCGTTTCTGCCGTCTATTGAGGTCGGTTAACTATCACATGTTAGCGACATGCCAAGAGCATTCTAAAAAAATCCTTTCACGTTCCGTTTTCAAAAATAAAAAAAATCCTTTCATGTACAAATTTGCCTGTATTCTTTGAGCAACTTGCATGTCCTATACTACTCCTGTTTGATACTCTAACTTAGCTAGAGGTTAGACTAACTCATGACTAACCCTGAACTAACTGTAGCCAAAGAGGTGTTTGGGTGACAGGGTTAGATTAACAATAAATGCACTTCATGGAGAGAGAAAAGTGATTTTTCAGTGGTCCCAATGAAAACTATCTCCAGTTAGCACCTCTTGGGTGGGATAGTTTTTTTTGGTGGGTTCGGTGCAACTTGCTCCAATTTAAACCCTCATGCTTGGATACTTTAGGGCTATTTGAGCCCCAACTAGCTCAAACTAACTCTGACCCATGGATCCAAACAGGGCCTATGGACAGTCTCGACGCAGAGCAGTCGCGTGCACCGGGAAGCGGTGCTCTCTCGGCCGTCGCGCCACTTCAAAGCCTGTGCCAGTAAGAGGTCGCCTCCGCTCTGGCAGGGCATTAATGCGGCACTGACGCTCCAGGGCGACGCTGACCCTTTCACACGGGAAGTGCGCGCTAGTAAGGGAGTATAGGTTTTGAACCGTTTCAGGTGTAGTACTGGTAGTTTGCAAAACTACTCAATTATTGCACTCAGTTTCCTAAGAAATTGTGGTAAGAAATGTTACTCCACAGCCCGCTTCCCTTCTCCTTCCTCTTCCACCGCCCGCGCACGTCCGCGGGAAGCGACCGGTCAACCCTTATATAGGAGTGCTACACAAAAAGATACATGCATGACCACTAAAATTTCCATATTAAAGCGTCGCTCCGGCGGGAGTATGGCATATGTTGTCACCTTCGGCCGGCCCATGGCTACCGGGCGACAGTGACCATAGAAGAGGCGGAGGGACGGGAATGAATGCAGCTACTATTTGGGTTCGCCTTATGGCTTAAATAAATGTGCATCATCACGTGTACCCGCGGGTGCACAAATTGTAACATACGTGTCTGCTTAAGTGGGCGTCACGTAACTGGTGTGTGTGTGAGACATTCTGAGAGACAGAGTGCATGTGTGCGAATCTACTCATCGGACATGTACTCAACCTTTTGCATCGGGATATAAGTATAATGGTATTTACTTTAGCTAGTGATTTATGTGGCCATGTTAACGTGGTTGTGTCAAAAAATGTCACTTCCTGCTTGTGATTTGCATTATATAATTACAAGCAAGATTCTCGTGCATTGCACGGAACATCAATATGCATTTTTTTACAAAACACATGTTGTGATTGACCCATGTAGGAGTAATCCCATGTGTAAAAACTAATGATATCTCGAGAATTTTATCGAAAAACTGGTATCTCGAGAATGTCATCAAAAAAAAAGAAAGATAAGAGATAAGGTGAGGAGGAGTGGAGCATGGTGGTGACTGGTGGTCAGAATGGGCGGAGGCATGGGGATGGATGGCGCCGGCAGGCGGCAGCGGCCACCATGCATGCTAGATTGTTCCAGAGACTTATTCCTTTTTTAATTGCTGGGCAATGAGGTTGCGGGAGATAATGATGTGGAGAGAGGTGCGGGTATATTTTGTAAAATTATCATAGTTTGCTTTCTATCCATCAGATATAGATCATACGGTCTGTATTACAAGATGGCAGGCACACCATCATCGCCAACTCGTCTTTTTATAAGGGTACAGATGATAAGTTTGCTGACTACTAAAGTAAAGTGGAATTTGTCCATGTTATGCAAGTTAACAAACGTGATTGTTCATCATACGGGTAAGGTTGGATGAAGGGTGGTAGGAACAAATGCTCCGCCTAGAGCATGTCTGTGTGAGATCGAGTCTTAGTGTGTGTGTGTGTGTGTGATACGTTTGCAATGTATCTACTTTTCCAAATACTTTTACCCTTGTTTTGGACTCTAACTTGCATGTTTTGAATGAAACTAACCCGGACTGACGCTGTTTTCAGCAGAACTGCCATGATGTTGTTTTATGTGTAGAAAAGAAAAGTTCTCGGAATGTCCTGAAAATCCACGGAGGCACTTTTTGAAAAATATAAAAAATATTGGCGAAAGAATCAAGACCAGGGGGCCCACACCCTGTCCAAGACACAGGGGGCGCGCCCCCTCCCCCTGGGCGCGCCCCCCTATCTCATGGGCCCCCTGCACCTCCACCGACCTCAACTCCAACTCCATATATTCACGTTCAGGGAGAAAAAAATCGGAGAGAAAGTTTCATCACGTTTTACGACACGGAGCCGCCGCCAAGCCCTAATCTCTCCTGGGAGGGCTGATCTGGAGTCCGTTCGAGACTCTGGAGAGGGGGATTCGTCGCTGTCGTCATCATCAACCATCCTCCATCACCAATGTCATGATGCTCACCGCCGTGCGTGAGTAATTCCATCATAGGCTTGCTGGACCGAGATGGGTTCGATGAGATTTACCATGTAATCAAGTTAGTTTTGTTAGGGTTTGATCCCTAGTATCCACTATGTTCTGAGATTGATGTTGCTATGACTTTGCTATGCTTAATGCTTGTCACTAGGGCCCGAGTGCCATGATTTCAGATCTGAACCTATTATGTTTTCATGAATATATGTGTGTTCTTGATCCTATCTTGCAACTCTATAGTCACCTATTATGTGTTATGATCCGACAACCCCAAAGTGACAATAATGGGGATACTTCTCGGTGATGACCGTAGTTTGAGGAGTTCATGTATTCACTATGTGCTAATGCTTTGTTCCGGTTCTCTATTAAAAGGAGGCCTTAATATCCCTTAGTTTCCACTAGGACCCCGCTGCCACGGGAGGGTAAGACAAAAGATGTCATGCAAGTTCTTTTCCATCAGCACGTATGACTATTTACGGAATACATGCCTACATTACATTGATGAACTGGAGCTAGTTCTGCGTCACCCTATGTTATAGCTATTACATGAGGAATCGCATCCGGCATAATTACCCATCACTGATCCATTGCCTACGAGCTTTTCACATATTGTTCTTCGCTTATTTACTTTTTCGTTGCTACTGTTACAACTACTACAAAAACCCAAAAACTGTTATCTTTACTTTTGCCACTGTTACCTTTATTATCATACTACTTTGCTACTAAATACCTTGCTGCAGATACTAAGTTATCCAGGTGTGGTTGAATTGACAACTCAACTGCTAATACTCAAGAATATTCTTTGGCTCCCCTTGTGTCGAATCAATAAATTTGGGTTGAATACTTTACCCTCGAAAGCTGTTGCGATCCCCTACACTTGTGGGTTATCAAGACTAATTTCTGGCGTCATTGCCGGGGAGCATAGCTCTATTCTCTGAGTCACTTGGGATTTATATCTGTTGATCACTATGAAGAACTTGAAAGACGTTAAAACCAAGATTTTTCCCTCAACTACGAGGGGAGGTAAGGAACTGCCATCTAGCTCTGCACTAGATTCTCCTTCTGTTATTAGTAAACTTGCGACACCTAAACCTTCTACTGCTATGAACTTTGACATGTCGCATGTTATTGATGATGCCACTTCTGCTATGCATGATACTTATGATGAAACTACTTATGTGCGTGATACTACTTTGCCATTAGGTGAATTTCTTGATGAACAACTTGCTAGGGCTAGAGAGAACAAAATTATTGAAGATGCTATTATTGATGATAATGATGATGAAAGTTCTCCCAATGATTATGAATTGCCCATTGTTCCTGAGGGTTATGTTATGAATGAAGAAGCTGCTAGATCTATCTTTGCTTGCAATGCTAGATATGATCTTAAGAAATTATTAGCTAAATGGAAGCAGCAGTCTCTTAATGCTAGAATGAAACCTGACCCCGCTTTTGCTACTTCACCTATCTGTGTTACTGATAAGGATTATGAATTCTCTGTTGATCCTGAGATTATTACTTTAGTTGAATCTGATCCTTCTTATGGCCTTGAATCTGAAACTGTTGTGGCACATCTTACCAAGTTGAATGATATAGCTACCCTGTTCACTCATGATGATAAATCTCGCTATTTTTATATCCTTAAGATATTTTCGTTCTCGTTAAAGGGTGATGCTAAGACTTGGTATAACTCTCTTGCTCCTGGTTGTGTGCGTAGTCCCCAGGATATGATTTATTACATCTCTACTAAATATTTCCCTGCTCATAAGAAACAAGCTGCCTTGCGGGAAATATATAATTTTGTGCAAATCAAAGAAGAGAGTCTCCCACAAGCTTGGGGGGGGGGGGGCTTCTCCGGTTACTCAATGCTTTGCCTGATCATCCTCTCAAGAAAAATGAAATACTCAATATCTTTTATAATGGACTAACCGATGCTTCCAAGGACTACTTGGATAGTTGTGTTGGTTTTGTTTTCAGGGAAAGAACAGTCGACGAAGCAGAATTACTACTGAATAATATGTTGTCTAATGAAAATAAATGGACTCTTCCTGAGCCAATTCCTGAACCAATTGAGCCAACTCCTGAGCCTATTCCTAAACCCACTCCGAAGAAGAGAGGTGTTTTATTTTCAGTCCTGAAGATATGCAAGAGGCAAAGAAATCAATGAAAGAAAAAGGTATTAAAGCTGAAGATGTTAAGAATTTACCTCCTATTGAAGAAATACATGGTCTTAATATACCGCCTGTTGAAGAACCACATTATCTTGATAACCCTACATAGGTAGTAAAGGTAAATTCTCTCTATAGATATGATAAAGTTGAAATCCCCTCTACTAAATTTCATAGCCCATGCCTAGATGAATTTGATGACTTTATGGCTAGACAAGAAAGTTTTAATTCTTATGTTGGTAGAGAGTTAAAGAATAATGCTTCCGAGATAGGACGCGTAAGTGATAATGTGGCACCCCGGCTCAGAGCGACCGGTTTACCTTGCATTGCCAGCCCAGAGACCTTGTCTTCTGGCAACACACAACAACATGGTACAGAAAACAACCGCTTTATTCATGCTAGTGGAGCATAGTTTATATTACAACAGTTAGCGAGGCCAAGCAGCACACACGGTGCGGCTAAACAATATGTACATTATTTAGTGAACATAAAGGGGCCTCGATCATGACAAATACTCGGCAGCGGAACAATGTCGTAGCGAGACTCCATAGCGCAAGGACACCGATGTGGACACGGTCTAGACTCGGACAACACTCCTTTCCAACGGGACTTTCCTGAAATCTGGCATGACACGCCAGGTCAGTACATTGAATGTACTTGCAATCTCACAATAAGGATAAACATAATGACAGATAATATCATGATATTTAACCAATTAAGCAACAATGCAACCATATATCCAACATGTTGTGACTATGCTCAAGTGGTACTCATTCTCCCAACTTGCTTACCAGATGTGACCAATAAAGATGATAATACCAAAAACACTCGTGATCCTTACAGCGATCACAACCCGACCAACTCATGGCCCGTGATCCTTACGATGATCACAACCCGACCAACTCGTGGCCCATGATCCTTACGGTGATCACAACCCGACCAACTCGTGGCCCGTGATCCTTACGACGATCACAACCCGACCAACTCGTGGCGACCTCAACACGATGGCCTCACTGCCATCCTTAGTGCAATTTAGTGTGCATATTTTATTAAATGTTGATCCATGGTGTACCCTACTTTCAAGCATGTCCGTAAACGTGGACTCGGCTATTGATAGATTAAAAACACTCTGGAGAGGTTAGTACACTGTACCCATGGCCTCGCACTCCCATTCGGGTGGACCAACAGCGTTCCGACGAAACCATTTCATTGTCATGACACTCTCCCGGCCCTTCTGACTCAGACCCCCAACGGGCTACTCCTGGGTGGCCCCGTGTCTACCTCCAGGCACCTCGACCACCATCGTGGCCACGATCCACTCTGGGTCCCGGTACCAAAATTAACTTAACAACGGGCTCACAAGGTTATGCTTGCCTACCGGGCCAGGGTATAGCACGCCCATATCCTTCCCTAAATGGAGGCACCAACTAGAGGCACGACAATGAAACGCATTAAGGCCGTCCCATACCAACAAATGTGGTCGCACTGGGAAAGACTCGTTTCAGCGGCACCATGACCCGGTCAACAACATGTTCAAGTTGAGTTATTAATCACGTTCAACTTAATGTGAAAATAACCGGTGTCATAATGTCATACTATGGATCACTTAACATATGCATCACAGAACCATGCAAATAACTGCGTCAACCACGCTCCTACGGAGCCATCATCAACTCATGCTACCATTCTGGTTAAAATCACACTTTACTTATACCAGAACCATTTCTAGCATTCTCATCATTTTTCATCATGCAAAATAATAAAACTAATCATCAAACTCTATGACCATCTCATTTATTTATTACTTGCAACTAAGTTCTCCTTATCTTGCCAACAAAATTTCCTTCAAACATTCCGAAGTTCAACTATTTTAACATAACAAGCATTTAACAGAATATATTTCTTATATAAATAATTTAAATGCATCAATATTCATAAGTTCAAGTATGAAAATCATAAATATTGAATTGGCACCATGAAAATGTTATTGTGGCTTGCCTTAGTACTGATGAGGTTCACAAAGCTCCTGGTGATCCTCAAGACAAGCTAGCTCTGCTGAAAATATTCAAAACAACAAAAAGAAAATATCAAGAAACCTTCTGAAAATTGCCAGAAAACCTAGACAGCAAGGAAAAATCCCATCTTTTGGGTGATGTTAGATTTTTGGACACAGAATACGATGCAAAAAGAATCACTGCATTTGGACTTGTAGATAAAAAGTTATGGCCATTTGAAGTTTCCTGGAATTTAAATGAATTTGAAATAATAAACAGAGGGGGGGGTGATGTCGAAAGCGTAAACTCCCGGGGCGCCACCACTCATACCGCTTCGCGCACATAATGAGTGGCTGACTAGCGGGCCTCGCTAGTCAGGCTGGAGGGAGGGGAGAGGGAAACAGAGGGGCGCGGCGCTTCGCCGGAGCTCACGCCGGCGGTGAGGCTTCGTGGAGGCAAACTAGAGGGAGGGATCAATGGAGAAGATGATTGCGCACCTGCCTGTACCCGTAGCATAGCAAACAGTGGCCAGACGGTGTCGTATTTGACCTCTCTAGCGGCGGCAGAGGGCGGAGGTTGCCGGAGTTGAATAAGACGGCGGCTTGGGGCGACTCCAGGGGCTCTGGCTAAGTGGGTTGGCTTCATGGAGGATAGGCGGAATCCCTGGCGGGGTCGCCTTGGCTTGGGAGGGGCCGAAGCTGCGGGAACGATCCAGAGGGGATCACCGGTGAGCTCGGCTCCGGGACGGCAGCCCGCGGCCTAGCCGGCCGGGCTGCGGCTTCTACTGGTTCTAGGAGGGAGTGGGAGTGGTTGCGGTGCTCCAGGAGGCTGTGGAGGGTCTGCTTTTATAGGCGAGGCAACGAGGAGGGCTCAGGCTCCGTCGGAGGACACCTGTCCCTGGCTCCCGGCAACGAACGGTGCTAGAGAGCGATGGAGAAGGCGACGGAGGTCATGCAGCCACTGTACGCGGGCGCGGACGAGCACAGGAGCGAGGGGGAAAGAGACGAACACAGTGCGCATGCACTGTGCCGTTGGCCGGACCTTGCCCATGCTTGCTGCGGCGAGCTCCGGCGTTGGTAAGCGGTAGGGTGGAGTTATGGAGGTGGAGACGAGGATGGTGGCAAGGGGTGGCACGCTCTGACCGGCCGAGCAGCGAGCACGCGCTCAACAGAGGCGCTGGTGACGCGCAGAGCGCGCGTATTGCATGCCAGCATGCTCGGACGAGCACGGTCACCGCATGGACCATGACATCAGGCCACCTACGCACTAACAAGAATGTCTGGCGTGTAGTCCTTAGTAAACTGAGATGTTACCACGGTTGGGTTAGGTTCCAGGTGCAGTAGAAGTAAAATGGTGATGTTGTCAAGTTACTGGACAGAAACTTTGGAGAGTTACTGTAGTCAAACCACAGGGATTCAAGGGCTGAGCTTTGGGGTTTTACTGTCTCTTACTAAGGTAAATAAGCTCAGGGAAAACCAGCTACAATGGAGCTAGTAAAAAGGTAGTTGCTTTAGAAACTACCATTTCAGCCCAGAAGTGACTTTATTTTCTGTAGCCAAAATATTCCAAAGAGTGGTGAAATATTTTTGCTCAGAAATGTGCCCTAGGGTCCAAAGAATAATTGGGATTTTTCTCAGCATTTTTGGGGCAAGAAAAATTAGGGTTGCTTTGGAGCTCAATGAGTTAGCTAGGGTTTTGGAGGCCAAAATGAATATTTTTCATTTAAGAAAAATATTCCAAACAATATTGTTGGGTTGGCCAGGGGTGAAATGATGGATGTGAGGAGTAGAGGGAGCACTTGGGTGAAAATCAAGGGATACCCAAGTGGTTAAGTCCAAATGAAATGATCCAAAACTCCTAATCCAAAATCAACTCAACTGAAAATCAAGAAAAGAAAAGAGGGCAAAAACCAGGCTATCATAGATAATATGGCTAGAGTTAAAGGTGAACTCAAACTCATTATCAAATATGCTTCTATGGTTGCTACTTAAGCTGAGCAAGTACTTAAAGCTCAAAATGATTTTCTTGATGAATAAAGTAATAAAAATGACTTTGTTGTTAGAGTGGCTACTAGAACTGGTAGAATGACTCAGGAACCTTTGTATCCTGAAGGCCACCCTAAGAGAATCGAACAAGATTCTCAGAGAAATAATTTAGAGGCACCTAGTTCTTCTAAAAAGAAGAAAAAGAAAAAACGATAGAACTTTGCATGCTTCTAGTGAACCTACTGTAGACACACCTGAGAATCCCAATAATATTTCTATTTCTGATGCTGAAACACAATCAGGTGATGAACATGAACCTAGTGATAATGTTAATGATAATGTTCATGTTGATGCTCAACCTAGCAAAAACAATGAAGTAGAGATTGAATCTGCTGTTGATCTTGATAACCCACAATCAAAGAATCAACGTTATGATAAGAGAGATTTTGTTGCTAGGAAGCACGGTAGAGAAAGAGAACCATGGGTTCAGAAACCCATGCCCTTTCCTCCTAAACCATCCAAAGGATGATGAGGATTTGAGCGCTTTGCTGAAATGATTAGACCTATCTTCTTACGTGTGCGCTTAACTGATATGCTGAAAGTAAATCCTTATGCGAAGTATATGAAGGATATCATTACAAACAAAAGAAAGATACCGGAAGCTGAAATTTCCACCATGCTTGCTAATTACACTTTTAAGGGTGGAATACCAAAGAAACTTGGAGATCTCGGGGTAGCAACTATACCATGCTCCATTAAAAGAAATTATGTTAGAACTGCTTTATGTGATCTTGGAGCCGGTGTTAGTGTTATGCCTCTCTCTTTATATCGCAGACTTGAATTGAATAAGTTGACACCTACTGAAATATCTTTGCAAATGGCTGATAAATCAACTGCTATACCGGTCGGTATTTGTGAGGATGTGCCTGTTGTGGTTGCAAATGTCACTATCTTAACGGACTTTGTTATTCTTGATATTCCCGAGGACAATAGTATGTCGATTATCCTTGGTAGACCTTTTCTAAATACTGCAGGGGTTGTTATTGATTGCAACAAAGGCAATGTCACTTTTCATGTTAATGGTAATGAGCATACGGTACACTTTCCGAGGAAACAATCTCAAGTTCATAGCATCAATTCTATTGGAAAAGTTCCAACTATTATTATTGGAGGTTTTGAATTTCCTCTCCCTACTGTCAAGAAAAAGTATGATATTATAATTGTTGGGGATTTTCATATCCCCGTTGAGGTAACTTGGTGTTATTCGAAATTTCTCCGGTTCCGTGTTATTCAGAATGAGTTTTTTAACAAGACTTGATCAACCTTGTTAGCGGATTCATTTTGATGATCATGAGATGGATGAAACTAGAAGGCACAACCTTCTGTACCCTCTTTTTACTTTATGTTATTTAGAAAAAATAAAGCAAAAATAGTATTATCTGTCTGTTTTCCGAATTATCCGTGCATTAAAAAATATCCCAAAAATAAAAGTGCTCCAAATGCCCTGCAAATTTAGTATGATTTTTTATGGAATATTTGAGGATTTTAGGCACTAAAATCACTGCAGGAGGAGCAAGAACCAGGCCACGAGAGTGGAGGGCGCGCCCACCCCCTGGGCGCGTCCCCTGTCTCGTGGGACCCTGGTGGGCCCCCTCCACTTATGCCAGCACCCACACACTTCATCTTGTACCCAAAAAAATCCTCATCCAGCTCAAGCACAAGTTCTAGCTCTTTTTGCTGCGATTTTTGATCTCCTTGCTCAAAGCTCCATTCACAAAACTGCTTTGGGAGATTGTTGCTTGGTATGTGACTCCTCCATTGGTCCAAATAGCTTTTGTTCTATTGCTTTATTCATTGCAAATTTTTGCTGCATAGGTGACCATGTTCTTGCTCTTGCATGTTGAATTTATGAGGTCCCAAGCAATTCTAATGCATGATATAGGCTCTAGGCACATGTAGGAGTAGTTGCTACCATTCTTGTTAAGTTTTAATCACTTTTATTTTGAAGTTACTAAAATTTCAGAAATTTTCAAAAAATGTTAAGGAGACTTTCAAGGGGTTCTTCTAGCCAAGGCTCTCAAGAAAAACAAGCTATAGAGAAGGAAAAAGCCAAGTATAATCTTCCTCGCTTAGCGGAAGTACGGTCGTGTGAGTGGCCATGTGATAATTTCTTGAAAGAAGCTGTAATTCATGAAGATTTTTATTCTTTGATCGAGAATGCGGACCTCACCGATTTCCTCCATGACCGGGTCGATCAGTATCTCTTACTTACCAATACTTTCGTGCAAATTTTTTATTATTATCCTAAGAAGTCACCACCTTCAGTATTCATTTATATGATGAATTCAGAGAAATGTCTTTAAGTGACCTTTGCGCGGTATGTAGGATACCCTATGAAGGAGAATTAGAGGAACCCCATCGTAAAGATGTGGAAGGCTTTGTTAACATTATAGCTGTAGAGGAGCCAAAGAAAGGTTCCGAGGCAAAAATCTCTAGCATACACTTTCCTGTTTTATGCTACTTTGCCATATTTGCTAGTAGATGCTTGATTGGTCGTGGAAATAGTGGAAACTTTAGTGTTCCTGATATTATCATTCTTCAACATGCCTTGCTTGGAGACAATAGTTTTAGTATAGGTGTTGTCGTTGCTAAACGGCTAGCCCTGAATCATACAAAAGGCCCCATATTTGGAGGTATCTATGCTTCACGTCTTGCTAGACATTTTCAGATACCTATTAGCCACCATGAGAAAGAGGAGACAACATTGCCTCCTCACATTTTAGATTACAAGAGCATGGTAGCACACACGTTTATAGTTGACAACAAAGAGAAGATGCTATTGTATAAACTTAGATTTAATAAGAAACACATTGAGATTATTATTTTGCCTGTGCCTCTGTTGTTTGATTTGCTTGCAGAAAATTTTCTTGTCATGCCGGAAGCGGTGTACAATCATAGAGCCCAAGCTTTCACTCCAGAACCTGAACCTGAGCCGGAACCTGCATTGGGCCCTTATCGTGCATCATCTGTCTAGTGGGATCCAGAGATGACCAGCCAGTGGTATCCTGATTACACCTCCCAGTACACCAGGGAGAGTAGCGGCGGTCCTTGGTATTAGACCAACTTAGGCCAAAAGCCTAAGCTTGGGGGAGTACGTATTTCTCACCGACTTTACATTCATGTCCATACACTAGTCTTCGGTGCTCATACTCTTTCATTGTATTATCCATGCTAGTTTAATTTTCTTTTTCTAGTTTTCTTCTTGTGTGTTTGATAAACCTTAAGAAAAACAAAAAAATTAGTTAGTTTAATTTCCATGCTTGTAGTAGAAATTAAAATGAAAACCTAAAAAGATTTCTCGTTCTTCTTTTACTTGTTGGGAGCTTTCCCGTGTAAATAGTTTTATTTTCTTTTCTTTCCTGTGGGGGTCGAGAGTAGAAGACCGTATTTAAAATGTTTAGTGGCTCTCATATGCATGATTGTTTATTTAACTTAGAGCCCATATTACTTGTGTTCTCTCTTGAGTTGAATGCTTGTAGATTCTAGCTTAGTCCAATGCACATGCACTCTTATTATTATACACATCGTTCGGTCGTGCAAGTGAAAGGCAATAATGACGATATATGATGGACATATTGGGATGAGAAAAGCTGGTATGAACTCGACCTCTCTTGTTTTTGTAAATATGATGAGTTCATCGTTTCTGAGTCAGTTTATTATGAGGTAAACATATTTGCAATGACATTTAGAGATTATAGTTGCTTGTGCCATGCTTGATTAGCTATGAGTTATAATGGTTTACCTTGCGTGCCAACATGCTATTAGAATGATTATGATGTGATATGGGATGGTATCCTCCTTTGAATGAATTGAGTGACTCGACTTGGCACATGTTCACGCATGTAGTTGAAACAAATCAACATAGCCTTCATGATATTTATGTTCATGGTAGATTATATCCTACTCAGGCTTGCACTCGGTGTAAATTAATTTTAATGCATGTTTTGTCGCTCTCTCAGTTGGTCGCTTCCCAGTCTTTTGCTAGCCTTCACCTGTACTAAGTGGGAATACTGCTTGTGCATCCAAACTCCTTAAAACCCAAAGTTGTTCCATATGAGTCCACTATACCTTCCTATATGCGGTATTTACCTGCCGTTCCAAGTAAATTTGTATGTGCCAAACTCCAAACCTTCAAATGAAATTCTATTTTGTATGCTCGAGCAGCTCATGTTTCAACTAGGGCTGCCTATATGTTCCATGCTAGGTGGGTTATTCTCAAGAGGAGTGGACTCCGCTCCTCATTCATGAGAAAGGGCCGGTAACCGGGATGCCCAGTCCCATGATCTAGAAAGATCAAAGAAAATCAAAATAATTAAACAAAACTCCCCCAGGGCTGTTGTTAGTTGGAGGCACTCGTTGTTTCTAGCAAGCCATGGATTGATGCTTGTTGGTGGTTGGGGGAGTATAAACCTTTACCATTCTGTTTGGGAACTGCCTATAATGCATGTAGTATGGAAGATACAACCATCTCATAGTTTTTACGTTGACAGCAAAAGTATGCCGCTCAAAATGTTATTCAATCTCTATTTTAAATTCGAGCTCTGGCACCACTACAAATCCCTGCTTCCCTCTGTGAAGGGCCTATCTATTTACTTTTATGCTGATCATCACCCTTCTTATTAAAAAGCACCCGCTGGAGAGCACACTGTCATTTGCATTCATTACTATTGGTTTATATTGGGTATGACTTGACTGGATCTCTTTTACCATGAATTACAATGTTTAGTCAGTCCTTGATCTTTAAAGGTGCTCTGCATTTATGTTTTGCGGTCTCAGAAAGGGCTAGCAAGATACCATTTTGTTATATCATGTTATGATTGTTTTGAGAAAGTGTTGTCATCCGAGTTTTATTATTATGGCTCGCTAGCTGATTATGCTATTGATATGAGTAATTGTAAGGCCTAAGTGTTATTGTGAGTATGGTTAGTTCATAATATTTGCTGAAACCTGAATGCTGGCTTTTCATGTTTACAACAACAAGAGCAAACATAGTTTGTAAAAGGTTTTCTTTATCACTTTCAGTTTATCAACTGAATTTCTTGAGGACAAGCAAAGGTTTAAGCTTGGGGGAGTTGATGCGTCTCCAACGTATCTACTTTTCCAAACACTTTTGCCCTTGTTTTGGACTCTAACTTGCATGTTTTGAATGAAACTAACCCGGACTGACGCTGTTTTCAGCAGAACTGCCATGATGTTGTTTTATGTGTAGAAAAGAGAAGTTCTCGGAATGTCCTGAAAATCCACGGAGGCACTTTTTGGAAAATATAAAAAATATTGGCGAATGAATCAAGACCAGGGGGCCCACACCCTATCCACGATACAGGGGGGTGCGCCCCCTCGCCCTGGGCGCGCCCCCTATCTCGTGGACCCCCTGGACCTCCACCGACCTCAACTCCAACTCCATATATTCACATTCGAGGAGAAAAAAATCGGAGAGAAAGTTTCATCACGTTTTACGACACAGAGACGCAGCCAAGCCCTAATCTCTCTCGGGAGGGCTGATCTGGAGTCCGTTCAGGGCTCCGGAGAGGGGGATACGTCGCCATCGTCATCATCAACCATCCTCCATCACCAATTTCATGATGCTCACCGCCGTGCGTGAGTAATTCCATCGTAGGTGTCACACCCTAGCTAGTTCATGCATTAGAGTGTTGCATCATGTCTATCATTTCATCAGAAACTTGAAATGGGGATGCCAGAACCCCCAGCCCCCTCTGAAAACAACTAGGGTTTACTAAAAATAATTTCAATGAACCTGAAATGCCCTTCTAAAATGTCCATCATTTTTGTCCTGGTTCAGAACCTCTGCCAAAAGTGATGCACAGTTTTCTAGGTCATCCTAAGGTCTTTGAGTTAATTCATAATTATTTGAATTTGGGCATTTTAAATTTATAAAATATTTCAAATGCTCAAATATCTCCAAACTAAAATGTTTCATGTTGGAAATAATCCAACTATGGACCAGAAGCAGTTTGGTGATTTTAGGAGTTGCCTAGGTATTTTTAATAATTCAACAAAGTTGCAGAATAATAGAAAAAGAAAAAAAACAGAAAGGAAAACTTACCTGGCGCCTGCAACCCGGCCCACCTGCCGGCCCAGCCCAGCACCGCGCCAGCGAGCTGCTTGCCCGGCCAGGCAGGCAGGCAGGTGCTCGACGGCGAGCACCGCATGGGTGCCACGCACCTGCTTGCCGCCTCGCCGCTCCACTCGCCCGGCTAACGCCGTGGATCGACCCCTCTCTCTCCCCCGAACCCCCCAGACGTCCCCTCTCCTCTCCAGCTCCTCCCTCTCGCGCTCCCCAGCCATGGCCGACGCCACCGCCGCCGCTCCATCGCTGTAGCCGCGCTCCCCGCCGCCCGTGCGTCGTCTCGTCGTGTCCAGGAGCTCCACCGCCGTCCACTTCGTCGAGCTACCCGAGCCTCGTGTGCTCGCAAGGCCCGAGTCCACCGCACCGACCTCGCCCGAGTCCGCCGTCACCGGAGATCCCCTTCAACGCCGTCGCCGCATCAGCTCGTCCCCGACCTCGCCGGTGGCCTCTACGGGTCCTCTGTGAGCCTAGCTACCCCTCCTACTCTTCCTCTCTCGCCCCCGAGCCGTGTAGCCACCGCACGAAGATCACCCGCACGCACCGCCGCAGATCTCGTCGCCGACGTGCTCCCGGCCATCCTCCGGCCACCTCTCGGTGTCCAACGCACTCACCACGCTGCGTTGAGTCCAACCGTGCACTCCCCGCACCTCACCGCACACCCTAGCCTCGAGTTCGTCCCCAACCGAACTCCGGTGGCCGCCTAGGTCATCGCCGGCGCCAACTCCGGCCACCCCGACCCCAACTGACTCCACCAAGAGCCGCGGCTCGTCCTCAGCTCCACCCCGATGCCCTCCGCGACCCATTTGGTGGCCGGAACGGCAAAAACCACTTCCGCCGCCGCGTCAGGCTCGCCGGCGGCTAAACGCCGGTGCAGCCGTTTTGACTTTGACCACGGGTGGGCCCCGGTTGACTCTGTTGAGTCAATGACAGGTGGGGCCCCCTTTTGCTAATTATCCAGATTAGTTTAAACTAAATTAAATTAGTTAATTAGCCACTGACACCCTGGACCCACGCGTCAGGTTTGACCTAGACCGGGTCTGTTGACTTGCTGAGGTCAGCATGACCTCATGCTGACGCAGTAAACCTTTTCTGAAATTAAAACAAATCTAAAATGATTTATAAATTCCAGAAATTGTTGCAAACTTCAAAAATTCATATAAATTCAACCGTAGCTCCAAATCAAACAAATTATATATGAAAAATGATCAGAAAAATCCAATCTGTTCATCTGTACTAGTATCATGCATGTTTAAACAAGCTAACTTGGGGTTTAGTGCAGAACAAGATAAAATACTTTAAAGGGCCATTTGTGAGTTTAAAATTTGAATCTTTGGTTCAAATTAATTCAAACCCATCTGGTTTTAGTTGCATTAGCCCAACACACTCATATTGCCATGTTTCATGCATGCATCATATTGTCGCACATTGTTTGGTATTGGTTGTGTATCGGTGTTCTTTGCGGCAGGTTCTTCCTCCGAGGAGTACCGTGATTACCCTAGCGAAGAACCGTATCCATGCATCGATCCATCAGGCAAGCAACCAACCATTTGATCATATCGATACAATCCCATGTTCTCGCTCTTGCTCTCTTTTACTGCATTAAGACAACGCGTTTCAAACTGCTGTGTGCTACGGTAGTTGAACCCATTTCCTCTGCATGACCTGTCATTGCCACAGTAATTAGATGAAACCCACTAGCATGTGTAGGAATTGATTGAGCCATATGTATGTGTTGTTCCTACCTTGCTATGCCTTCTATTCTTAGAGTCGTGTCAGGTCTGGTTCATCTGGGTGATGGGCTAGAGTGAAATGATCATGTCGGTAATGAGAGTGATGTGGTGAACACGATTGGTAAAGGTATCGATGAGAGGCCATGTAGGAGTACATGGTGGGTTGTTTCATTGAAGCCGACCTTAAGCACTGAGATCTGTATATGTGATTTAAGATACAGCTACTACCATGCATTGGGCCCTGAAATATGACCCCGCTCGACTTCTTATTCACCCTAGTCCTCTGTCCAGGAGTTGCAAGTAGTTTCTGGTGTTTGTAGCCTACTGGAGGCCGTGGACAGCGCTGACCGTAGGGGTGGGCTGTGATGCGGTAGGTACGTGGCCGGGAATACCGGGCACCCGTTAGGTGTCACGAAACCCTGTACACATCGTTCGGGGCCGTATGGGAAACCTCGGCCGGACTCCCTGCGGATGGAACCTGGATAGGCGATAAACCTGGACTAGAGACTTAGGTGTTTAGGTAGGTCATGGTCTACACCCACGTCGGCTTTCGCTTGAAGTCTGCCGAGCACATGTCGTGTGCAGATGCTAAGTGGTGGAAACATGTATGAAGAAGTACACCCCTGCAGGGTTAACATGATCTATTCGAATAGCCGCGTCCGCGGTAAAGGACTACTTGGTTGCCTATACAGTTCATAGACAAGTAAACTGGATACTACTAAAAGCCTCAAGATAAGCGTGAGTGCCGAGGATGGCCCTCCGTAGGAAGACGGGGGTGGATTCTCGGTAGTGTATTGAAGTGGTGAGTAGTGGACTCGTGTGCGCAAAACCATTTCAAGTTGGAGTCTCGTACGATAGTTTAGCCAAGAGTCAAAGCTGGCCTGCTGCAATAACTCCACCAACCCTTCTTGATAATGTGCATGTATGTAGGATCTGACGTAAGTCTTGCTGGGTACCTTTGTACTCATGTTGCTATAATTTAGATTTTACAGAAGATGCTGCAACCCCTTCTGATGGGTTCTTCGTAGACATTGACATTGATGAGTAGACTGAGGCCCAGGTGGTAATCCTGAGCTTGTGAAGGTCCACGTAGTATAGCTAGGCTTTCCAAGCCTCTTTTATTTTACTAGTTGTCTGTACTCAGACAATTTACTTCCGCTGCTGGTTTGTATGACTGTATGATTTGAATGTGGGTCGTGTGACCCGTACTTGTATGTATGTTATGTATGGCTCTCTGAGCCTTTAAATAAAGTACTTGTGTCGTAGAGTCATGTTGTGATCCCTTGTTGTATTTGCACATATCGAGCATATTGTGTGTATGATTGAAATGCTTGGTATGTGTGGGATCTGACTATCTAGTTGTTTATCTTTAGTAGCCTCTCTTACCGGGAAATGTTTCCTAGTGTTTCCATTGAGCCATGGTAGCTTGCTACTGCTCCGGAACACTTAGGCTGGCCGGCATGTGTCCTTCTTCGTTCCTGTGTCTGTCCCTTTGGGGACATGTCACGCATTGAGTACCGGAGCCCTGTTAGCCCGCTACAGCCCGGTTTACCGGAGTCCTGCTAACCCAGTGCTACAGCCCGGACCCACTTGCTGATGACCGACATGTTCGATGCTGGGTCATGGATGCCTGTCCCTGTAAGTCTATGCCACTTTGGGTTTACGACTAGTCATGTCAGCCCAGGCTCCTTATCATATGGATGTTAGCGACATCATCATATACGTGAGCCAAAAGGCGCAAACGGTCCCGGGCAAAGGTAAGGCGACACCCGTGGGAATACCGTGCGTGAGGCCGCAAAGTGATATGAGGTGTTACAGGCTAGATCGATGTGACATTGAGTCGGGGTCCTGACATCGTTGGTATCAGAGCCGGACTGCCTGTAGGTTCTCCAAGCCAAACTGGTCGATGTTGAGTCTAGAAATGCTTTAGTTATATGTAGGGGAATTGATTGTGGGATGGTACGTAAGGCTCTTTTTACTTCTTTACCTCATGGCATTCTGATCTGAGTCAGTCCATTCTTCTACCGGGGCTTAAGGATTAGGATCTTCTCTCTCTATCAGGTTCACGTGTTACGAATCAGTAGTACCTTATAGGTTTGATGACTACAAGCCTAGTTCAGCTCTACTACCTTGTTATGCTGATAAGTTGAACCCAGAACCTTGATATGATATTGTTGGGTGTCTATGCAATTTTTTGATAAATGTCTCAAACCTTTCTTGAGCATTTACAGCCGTTATGCTGTCGAAATTTTGCTAGAAATTCTAATGCCTTTGCATTATGGTTGTGCTTTCAGATGGCCACTCGCGACCAAAATCAAGTGGTTCGCCTGACCCGATGCATTGGTGTGACCGGTCATACGGCCATGTTAGTCCGAGTGATGATCGAGACGGGTTACCGTTGGTATCCTGAATACACGGTCGAAGAGCAGTTTCGAGATTTTAACCAAAGCCAGTATCTTTGCACCGTCCGGATATTTCCCTCTTATCCTGGTTCTACCGAGGCTCTTCACTGTTCCTATGGGCTCGGTGTTACTATTGAGATGGCTCTGCAAGATGCAGCTTATTCTATGATGACCATCATGCGAGTCAGGACTGGCCTGCTTCGCGACACCGACTTCCGGTATATGCCGGCTTCACTTCCTGGAGCACACGGATATCTCCGGGCTATCTATGCTGACCCCAGTCAGGAGGACTCACTAACTCGCACCACTGCTGAGTTGCTCGAGGATAAGGACCGAGAGAATCGGGCCTTGAGAATGGAGCTTTTCAACACCCGCGCTGATCATTGGGCCACCTTGACTCGGTTTGCACCGGTTGTGCAAGCTGGATGCATGGATATGAGAGATCTGTATCCTGTTAGGTTTGCTCTGCCAGACATGATGGATTGGCGTGATGTGGGAGGCATCACCCCACCTCGTGGTCCTCGCAGGCCACCGTTTGTTGGTCCAAGACCTCACCCTAGCCCTTTTGGTCCACAGGCTCCTCAGGACCGTTTGTTTCCGGATGCTCACGTTGAACTTCCAGACTATGGAGGAGACTTCTATGAGAACTACTACGGAGATGACTGAGATAGTAGTAGTTCCACTAGGTATTGTAATAGTTGTATTTCCACCGTCCTGCGTGACTTGTGGAATATGACTTAGCATGTAGTAATTCCGGGGGTGTAAAAAAATAATGTATAGGAGCTTGGGATGCCTCTGATGAGATGTAATCCTCCTCTCACCGTAGTAGTACTTGTTGGTCTTGTACTAAACCTCGTATGGTGTGTATGACGATGGAATAAAAGAAGTAGTTTCTGTATCTACCATGTCATACGGATGATCATCTTGCATTCTGAGTTGTCCATTACATTCTACATTCTATGTCGGAATCTTGTCATTTTGGACTAAACCATTGTCTTGTTTTTCCTAGGATGGTCAAAACCCGCAACAACCCTGCTCCCCTAGAGCAGGCCGAAGGCAGCAGAGTTGGGGAAACAAATCTGCCTCACCCTCCCTCTCTGGCAGAAGTTATGCTAGAGGCTGAGAGAAACAAGCGGGAGACCAACCGTTTGTTGGAGCGTACTGAACAGAACACATCACACCATCAGAGGACTAACTTGGTGTCACTTAGTGATTTCATCAAGTTACATCCACCCACGTTCCACCACTCCGTCGAGCCTCTCGACGCTGATGACTGGCTTCGCAGTATTTCTCACAAACTGCGTTCTGCGCTAGTAGCTGAGGCTGACAAGGTCACCTTTGCTGCATATCATCTTGAAGGCCCCGCCAGCCTATGGTGGGAGAATTATGGAGCTATGCGCCCAGCGGACCATGTCACTACTTGGGCTGAATTCAGCGAGGCTTTCCGTGAACACCACATTCCGGAGGGTCTCATGGACCGTAAACGTGAGGAATTTTGCAGTTTCACTCAAGGTCGACTCTCTGTGGATGCTTACAGCAGGGAGTTCGGTAACCTCGCACGATATGAAACTGAGGAAGTTTCAACAGATGCCAAGAAGCAAGCAAGGTTCCGTAAGGTACTTAGTCCTGAGCTTCACCGCGACCTCCGTCTGCATGAGTGCACATCTTTTCAGAAGCTTGTTAACAAGGCCATCAGTGCTGAGACTGGTCAGACTGATTATGAAGCAACACGCAAGCATGGCCGTGACTTGGGTTCCTCATCCGGTGCTGGTCCCAGAAGCGCCGCATGTGGGTGCCTAATACTGCCCTGCCACCCAGGTTCACACCGAGGCCATCCTTCCAGGCACCTCGCCCAGCTCAGCCATATGCACCAGCCAAGCCCTATGGTGGTCCAACCAACAATGCTCCCCCACGCACCAGTTCCGTGACTTGTTTCAAGTGTGGGGAATCAGGCCACTATATGTGCGAGTGTCCCCAAACCAACCCCAACCAGACAGCAAAAACTGTTGGCCGCGGCAAGCCGACAGGGAAAGTGTTCCACGCCAAGCCGGCCACCGCTGCACGTGGCCATGTCAACTGTATCTCTGCTGAGGAAGCTCAAGAGGATCCCAACGTCGTTCTCGGTATGCTCCTTGTTAATTGCCACCCGGCATCTGTTCTTTTCGATACAGGAGCATCTCATTCTTTCATATCCGAAAATTATGCTCGTTTGCATAACACCGCATTCTGTGACATGCCATCCACTATGGAAATTTCTACTCCTGGTTCTAGATGGTAAACCTCTAGAGTAAGCCATGGAAATGAAATTCAAGTCGACAGACTTGTTTTTCTTGCATCTTTGATAGCTCTCAAATCTTCGGATATTAATATCATCTTGGGTATGGATTGGATGTCAGCCCATCATGCCAAGATTGATTGCTTCTCTAGGACTGCTCAACTCACCCATCCTTCGGGGAAGATAGTCAATGTCTTGACCCGAATAGCCAAGCGACAGTTATATTCTCTTAACGCCAGCCCTTTGCCAGACCTTGAGGACGTTTCGGTAGTCCGTGACTTTCTGGATGTCTTCCCAGAGGAATTGCCAGGTGTTCCACCTGACAGAGATGTCGAGTTCGTAATAGATCTCATTCCAGGAACTGTCCCGATTTCCAGAAGACCCTACAAGATGGCACCTTTTGAACTAGCTGAGCTTAAGAAACAACTCGATGAGTCCTTGAAAAAGTGTTTCATCCGACCTAGTTCATCTCCTTGGGCTTGCCCCGTCCTCTTCGTCAAGAAGAAGGATGGTACGGACCGGATGGTTGTAGATTATCGACCTGTCAACTTGGTCACAATTAAGAACAAGTATCCGCTCCCCAGGATCAACGACCTGTATGATCAGCTCGTTGGATCCTCAGTCTTCTCTAAAATGGATTTGAGGTTGGGCTACCATCAAATCAAAATCAGGAATGGGGACATTCCGAAAACGGCCTTTGTTACTCGTTATGGCCAATACGAGTACACCGTCATGTCCTTCGGTTTAACCAACGCTCCAGCCACCTTCTCTCGGTTGATGAACTCTATCTTCATGGAGTATTTGGATAAATTCGTCATGGTTTACCTCGATGATATACTCATCTACTCCAAGAACGAGGAAGAACATGCCGAACACCTAAGGCTAGTGTTGAAGAAACTTCGAGAGCATCGCCTTTATGCCAAATTTTCTAAATGTGAATTCTGGTTGTCAGAAGTGACCTATCTTGGACATGTAATTTCTGGTAAAGGCATTGATGTTAACCCTGAGCGAGTTCAAGCCGTCCTTAATTGGACTCCACCTGAATCGATCAAGCAAGTTCGGAGTTTCCTTGGCCTAGCGAGCTATTGTCGTCGCTTTGTCGAGAACTTCTCCAAAGTTGCAAAACCTCTAACCAAACTCCTCAAGAAAGATAAAAAGTTCGAGTGGACTCCACAATGTGAGCACAGTTTTCAGGAACTGAAAAGACGCCTGACATCTGCTCCCGTATTGGTACCGCCAGATTTCTCTAAGGACTTTGTTATCTACTGCGACGCCTCGCGACAAGGACTAGGTTGTATTCTCATGCAAGATCGACACGTAATTGCTTATGCTTCACGGCAACTACACCCACATGAGGAAAACTACCCCGCTCATGATCTAGAGCTTGCAGCCGTAGTCCATGCACTCAAAACATGGCGACATTACCTTCTCGGCAATCGTTGCGAAATCTACACTGATCACCAAAGTCTGAAGTACATATTCACCCAACCGGATTTAAATCTCAGGCAAAGACGTTGGGTTTAGTTGATCACAGATTTCGACTTAGGAATAACTTACACCCCAGGGAAAGCCAACGTCATGGCTGATGCGCTAAGTCGTAAATCTTATTGTAACAACCTGATGTTACAACAAAGTCAACCGCTTCTCCATGAGGAATTTCGGAAGCTTAACCTTCACATTGTTCCTCAAGGATTTCTTTCCACCTTGGTGGCGAAACCTACTCTTACGGATCAAATCATCGCTGCCCAAAAGCGAGATAAGGGAATATCTAAGATCAAGGAGAACATTGCTAGCGGAGGTGCTAGATGTTTCTCCACAAATGATCATGGTGTTGTGTACGTTGAGAACCGTTTAGTGGTTCCCAAGAACCAGCATCTACAGCAGTTGATCCTTAAGGAGGCTCATGAATCTCCTCTCACCATTCATCCCGGTAGTACCAAGATGTATCAGGACCTACGCCAGAGGTTCTGGTGGACTAGGATGAAGAGAGAAATTGCTCAGTATATTGCTAATTGCGACGTCTGCCGTCGTGTAAAAGCAGAGCATCAACGGCCTGCTGGCACCCTTCAACCCCTAGCTATTCCTGAATGGAAATGGGATAAAATTGGTATGGACTTCATCACCGGTTTTCCCAGGACCAAGAGAGGGAATAATGCTATCTTCGTCATTGTCGATCGTCTTTCCAAAGTAGCCCATTTCCTACCTGTTCGCGAGAGTATAACCGCTAGTCAATTGGCAGACTTATACATCTCCCGAATAGTGTCTCTCCATGGTGTTCCTTTGGAAATTAACTCGGATCGAGGAAGTCTTTTCACCTCTCGATTTTGGGAAAGTTTCCAAAATGCTATGGGAACCCGCCTTTCTTTTAGTACCGCTTTCCACCCTCAATCAAGTGGTCAAGTGGAACGCGTCAACCAGATTCTAGAAGACATGCTTCGAGCTTCTGTTATCTCATTCGGAATGGAGTGGGAGAAATGCCTTCCATTTGCCGAATTTGCTTGTAACAACAGCTATCAATCCAGCTTGGGCAAAGCCCCTTTTGAAGTTCTCTATGGATGAAGGTGTCGAACGCCTCTTAACTGGTCAGAAACCGGGGAAAGACAATTCTTTGGCCCGGATATGATTCAGGAAGCAGAAGAGCAAGTACGCATCATTCGTGAAAAGTTGAAAACAGCCCAATCTCGTCAAAAGAGTCAATATGACCGAAAACATAAGGCTATGACTTTTGAGGTTGACGAGAAGGCTTACCTTAAGGTTACTCCTCTGAAGGGAACCCATCGCTTCGGTATCAAGGGCAAATTGGCTCCTCGTTACATTGGACCCTTTCGCATTCTCGCAAAACAAGGAGAAGTTGCCTACCAATTGGAACTACCTCCGCATCTCTCCAGAGTCCACGATGTCTTCCACGTTTCCCAACTCAGGCGTTGCTTCTCGGATCCTATCCGTGGAGTGGACCACAAAACGCTTGATCTCCAAGATAATCTCACGTATCGAGAGTACCCCGTTCGTATCCTCGATCAAGCTGAGCGTACCACTCGACGTCATAATATCAAGTTTCTCAAGGTTCAATGGTCGCACCATTTTGAGAATGAAGCAACTTGGGAAAGGGAGGATCGTCTTCGACTCGAGTATCCCGCCTTCTTCCCGGAGGAACCCAAATCTCGGGACGAGATTCTTTTGAGTGGGGGTGAGTTGTCACACCCTAGCTAGTTCATGCATTAGAGTGTTGCATCATGTCTATCATTTCATCAGAAACTTGAAATGGGGATGCCAGAACCCCCAGCCCCCTCTGAAAACAACTAGGGTTTACTAAAAATAATTTCAATGAACCTGAAATGCCCTTCTAAAATGTCCATCATTTTTGTCCTGGTTCAGAACCTCTGCCAAAAGTGATGCACAGTTTTCTAGGTCATCCTAAGGTCTTTGAGTTAATTCATAATTATTTGAATTTGGGCATTTTAAATTTATAAAATATTTCAAATGCTTAAATATCTCCAAACTAAAATGTTTCATGTTGGAAATAATCCAACTATGGACCAGAAGCAGTTTGGTGATTTTAGGAGTTGCCTAGGTATTTTTAATAATTCAACAAAGTTGCAGAATAATAGAAAAAGAAAAAAAACAGAAAGGAAAATTTACCTGGCGCCTGCAACCCGGCCCACCTGCCGGCCCAGCCCA
Organism: Triticum dicoccoides; assembly: GCF_002162155.2. Classification (NCBI taxonomy): domain Eukaryota; kingdom Viridiplantae; phylum Streptophyta; class Magnoliopsida; order Poales; family Poaceae; genus Triticum; species Triticum dicoccoides. The sequence continues at coordinate 717,645,660 of NC_041385.1, forward strand.
GCGCCGCGCCAGCGAGCTGCTTGCCCGGCCAGGCAGGCAGGCAGGTGCTCGACGGCGAGCACCGCATGGGTGCCACGCACCTGCTTGCCGCCTCGGCGCTCCACTCGCCCGGCTAACGCCGTGGATCGACCCCTCTCTCTCCCCCGAACCCCCCAGACGTCCCCTCTCCTCTCCAGCTCCTCCCTCTCGCGCTCCCCAGCCATGGCCGACGCCACCGCCGCCGCTCCATCGCCGTAGCCGCGCTCCCCGCCGCCCGTGCGTCGTCTCGTCGTGTCCAGGAGCTCCACCGCCGTCCACTTCGTCGAGCTACCCGAGCCTCGTGTGCTCGCAAGGCCCGAGTCCACCGCACCGACCTCGCCCGAGTCCGCCGTCGCCGGAGATCCCCTTCAACGCCGTCGCCGCATCAGCTCGTCCCCGACCTCGCCGGTGGCCTCTACGGGTGCTCTGTGAGCCTAGCTACCCCTCCTACTCTTCCTCTCTCGCCCCCGAGCCGTGTAGCCACCACACGAAGATCACCCACACGCACCGCCGCGGATCTCGTCGCCGACGTGCTCCCGGCCATCCTCCGGCCACCTCTCGGTGTCCAACGCACTCACCATGTTGCGTTGAGTCCAACCGTGCACTCCCCGCACCTCACCGCACACCCTAGCCTCGAGTTCGTCCCCAACTAAACTCCGATGGCCGCCTAGGTCGTCGCCGGCGCCAACTCCGGCCACCCCGACCCCAACTGACTCCACCAAGAGCCGCAGCTCGTCCTCAGCTCCACCCCGATGCCCTCCGCGACCCATTTGGTGGCCGGAACGGCAAAAACCACTTCCGCCGCCGCGTCGGGCTCGCCGGCGGCTAAATGCCGGTGCAGCCGTTTTGACTTTGACCACGGGTGGGCCCTGGTTGACTCTGTTGAGTCAATGACAGGTGGGGCCCCCTTTTGCTAATTATCCAGATTAGTTTAAACTAAATTAAATTAGTTAATTAGCCACTGACACCCTGGACCCACGCGTCAGGTTTGACCTAGACCGGGTCTGTTGACTTGCTGAGGTCAGCATGACCTCATGCTGACGCAGTAAACCTTTTCTGAAATTAAAACAAATCTAAAATGATTTATAAATTCCAGAAATTGTTGCAAACTTCAAAAATTCATATAAATTCAACCGTAGCTCCAAATCAAACAAATTATATATGAAAAATGATCAGAAAAATCCAATCTATTCATCTGTACTAGTATCATGCATGTTTAAACAAGCTAACTTGGGGTTTAGTGCAGAACAAGATAAAACACTTTAAAGGGCCATTTATGAGTTTGAAATTTGAATCTTTGGCTCAAATTAATTCAAACCCATCTGGTTTTAGTTGCATTAGCCCAACACACTCATATTGCCATGTTTCATGCCTGCATCATATTGTCGCACATTGTTTGGTAATGGTTGTGTATCGGTGTTCTTTGCGGCAGGTTCTGCCTCCGAGGAGTATCGTGATTACCCTAGCGAAGAACCGTATCCGTGCATCGATCCATCAGGCAAGCAACCAACCATTTGATCATATCGATACAATCCCATGTTCTCGCTCTTGCTCTCTTTTACTGCATTAAGACAACGTGTTTCAAACTGCTGTGTGCTACGGTAGTTGAACCCATTTCCTCTGCATGACCTGTCATTGCCACAGTAATTAGATGAAACCCACTAGCATGTGTAGGAATTGATTGAGCCATATGTATGTGTTGTTCCTACCTTGCTATGCCTGCTATGCTTAGAGTCGTGTCAGGTCTGGTTCATCTGGGTGATGGGCTAGAGTGAAATGATCATGTCGGTAATGAGAGTGATGTGGTGAACACGATTGGTAAAGGTATCGATGAGAGGCCATGTAGGAGTACATGGTGGGTTGTTTCATTGAAGCCGACCTTAAGCACTGAGATCTGTATATGTGATTTAAGATACAGCTACTACCATGCATTGGGCCCTGAAATATGACCCCGCTCGACTTCTTATTCACCCTAGTCCTCTGTCCAGGAGTTGCAAGTAGTTTCTGGTGTTTGTAGCCTACTGGAGGCCGTGGACAGCGCTGACCTTAGGGGTGGGCTGTGATGCGGTAGGTACGTGGCCGGGAATACCGGGCACCCGTTAGGTGTCACGAAACCCTGTACACATCGTTCGGGGCCGTATGGGAAACCTCGGCCGGACTCCCTGCGGATGGAACCTGGATAGGCGATAAACCTGGACTAGATACTTAGGTGTTTAGGTAGGTCGTGGTCTACACCCACGTCGGCTTTCGCTTGAAGTCTGCCGAGCACATGTCGTGTGCAGACGCTAAGTGGTGGAAACATGTATGAAGAAGTACACCCCTGCAGGGTTAACATGATCTATTCGAATAGCCGCGTCCGCGGTAAAGGACTACTTGGTTGCCTATACAGTTCATAGACAAGTAAACTGGATACTACTAAAAGCCTCAAGATAAGCGTGAGTGCCGAGGATGGCCCTCCGTAGGAAGACGGGGGTGGATTCTCGGTAGTGTATTGAAGTGGTGAGTAGTGGACTCGTGTGCGCAAAACCATTTCAAGTTGGAGTCTTGTAGGATAGTTTAGCCAAGAGTCAAAGCTGGCCTGCTGCAATAACTCCACCAACCCTTCTTGATAATGTGCATGTATGTAGGATCTGACGTAAGTCTTGCTGGGTATCTTTGTACTCATGTTGCTATAATTTACATTTTACAGAAGACGCTGCAACCCCTTCTGATGGGTTCTTCGTAGACATTGACATCGATGAGTAGACTGAGGCCCAGGTGGTAATCCTGAGCTTGTGAAGGTCCACGTAGTATAGCTAGGCTTTCCAAGCCTCTTTTATTTTACTAGTTGTCTGTACTCAGACAAGTTACTTCCGCTGCTGGTTTGTATGACTGTATGATTTGAATGTGGGTCGTGTGACCCATACTTGTATGTATGTTATGTATGGCTCTCTGAGCCTTTAAATAAAGTACTTGTGTCGTAGAGTCATGTTGTGATGCCTTGTTGTATTTGCACATATCGAGCATATTGTGTGTATGATTGAAATGCTTGGTATGTGTGGGATCTGACTATCTAGTTGTTTATCTTTAGTAGCCTCTCTTACCAGGAAATGTCTCCTAGTGTTTCCATTGAGCCATGGTAGCTTGCTACTGCTCCGGAACACTTAGGCTGGCCGGCATGTGTCCTTCTTCGTTCCTGTGTCTGTCCCTTTGGGGAAATGTCACGCATTGAGTACCGGATCCCTGTTAGCCCGCTACAGCCCAGTTTACCGGAGTCCTGCTAGCCCAGTGCTACAGCCCGGACCCACTTGCTGATGACCGACACGTTCGATGCTGGGTCATGGATGCCTGTCCCTGTAAGTCTGTGCCACTTTGGGTTTACGACTAGTCATGTCAGCCCGGGCTCCTTATCATATGGATGCTAGCGACATCATCATATACATGAGCCAAAAGGTGCAAACGGTCCCGGGCAAAGGTAAGGCGACACCCGTGGGAATACCGTGCGTGAGGCCGCAAAGTGATATGAGGTGTTACAGGCTAGATCGATGTGACATTGAGTCGGGGTCCTGACAGTAGGCTTGCTGGATGGTGATGGGTTGGATGAGATTTACCATGTAATCAAGTTAGTTTTGTTAGGGTTTGATCCCTAGTATCCACTATGTTCTCTGATTGATGTTGCTATGACTTTGCTATGCTTAATGCTTGTCACTAGGGCCCGAGTGTCATGATTTCAGATCTGAACCTATTATGTTTTCATGAATATATGTGTGTTCCTGATCCTATCTTGCAAGTCTGTAGTCACCTATTATGTGTTATGATCTGACAACCCCGAAGTGACAATAATCGGGATACTTCTCGGTGATGACCGTAGTTTGAGGAGTTCATGTATTCACTATGTGCTAATGCTTTGTTCCGGTTCTTTATTAAAAGGAGGCTTTAATATCCCTTAGTTTCCACTAGGACCCCGCTACCACGGGAAGGTAGGACAAAAGATGTCATGCAAGTTCTTTTCCATAAGAACGTATGACTATTTACAGAATACATGCCTACATTACATTGATGAACTGGAGCTAGTTCTGTGCCACCCTATGTTATAGCTACTAGATCATTGATGGCGCGTGTTGCTGCGCCCGTCTATTGTACTATGGAATGTTCAGACTTGATGCCTCGAAATATGTTTAGAATACCACCATATATCCTGTAGGTGAGAAGAAATGAAAACCAAGAAGCTCAAAGGGTATGACAGAACAAATGTCACAATAGCAAGCTTCAAAGGTAGGAACTGAAAATCTCAGATATTTGGGACATAGCCACTAAGTTTTGTTACCGATTACAACCTTGGAGCAGAGCATGTACCCAATCATAATGTTTAAAAGGAATTGTGCTGAATCACAATCTCAGAAATACACTGTAGATACAATGTGAGATATCAGCACAAGAAATACCATATTGCCAACTTCGAGAGGAGACTCACAATCTGACCTAAAAATCAGCATAAATTGTCTTTGCATTACACACACTGTGAGCTCGTGCTTAATGAAGGAACATGGTATTTTCTCTGTGGTGCATTTCATGTATACTTGTATATATTTGAAAATGGACCACATGATCTGGAGCAAATAATCACTATGATGAGCAAAATGGAAGTCATTTCAATAAAGTATAGGTAGAGGCGCTGGATATGGAAGAATTTGCATGAACCTACTTTTTGTTAGTAAAAAAATGCAATGCCATGCCGATAAAGAACGATAAAAATATTCAAGAAAAATCTGAACAATACAAACAAAAAAATCAATAGTCGCAGATATAATGGCACGACATCGATATTGGACATATTCTTTACATTCATAAATGATCCACCGACCTGCACATTCTTTGTATCATTGTCATAAGAAATAATGATAATATTTCATTTAACTTTCTCATGAACTTCTCTCTCCTTCGCTAGTGAAATCAGATACATACATGAATTTCATCATTTCAGCAATGGTTCACTGTGTAACTTTTCTCCACAACTATTGAGAATTTTAATTGCAGAACGAGGTACAGTGTTTATTTTCCCCTTCTTTGTAGCTGTATCGACATAACTGTGTGGCAAAAGGTACATCATCATGCAATTTAGCCTATTTTCATATATACATCTTTTAGCACGCTATTTTATTTTAATTGGTCAAAACTGGGCAAATCATCCAGTATTAGGTTTTTACGTATGTGAACAAAAGAACATGATCAAAAAATATCGGATAGTAGCATTATAACCATAATAAAACATCAAGCAAAGCCCAACAATGATGGGAAGAACGTGTTGCCTTCCAACATCATATCTACCTTGCAACATCATGTCTACCTTGCAACATCTTCTTGAAATTGAAAATGCATCATAGAATTTATACATGCTGAGACGGAAGCCAGTAGAGATATTAGGCATTCACTGGAGTTACTCACATGATCTGTATCTAATTCAGCAATGATTTCTTCGAGTGTTGTCTCCGATATCACCCATATTGCACTTCTTCAGAGCTTCCATTCGTGAGTTGTTATGTACTCGTACAAATAACAATAATAAATTAATATAAACTATTAGTTAATGTAGACAAAGCAAATAAGGTACATGCAGAGAGAGTCAGGACAGAGCATAAACATGTAACATCAAAAGGCTCTGAAACTAACATAGCGGTTCCATCGGTTGTCTTATTTCTAATTTAATAATTTGCGTACCAAAATTTGGTAGACCAATTCTCTCTCAAGCCTAAACTCTTCCTCTGAAAAGAATAAATCAGAAGGAACAAGAAGATGTATCATGAAATGAGTGCCCGGATGCCGCTGGCAGAAATTTGAGCCACAAGTTCAGATCATTTAGTATCACTGTAATATCAAAGTTGTTATGGAGGCCTTTCCATCCTCTCTAATATATGGATGGGTACTTGTTACATGAAAACGTTTTTGTTTCATGGTCACTATAGGTAACCAGATCGTAGAGAAAAAAATAGTAATTATCTAGAATAGAAATACACTTTGCAACAAAGATGATTTTAACAAACATGAAATATAACCTTGATGGCAGGCTTTTATATTTGTAGAATCTACATGTCCTGGAAGAAACCAAAAAATGATTATATAAAGCTTTTAGCGAAAGATGGACCATGATTCTGGAATAAAGAACAGAGGGCATTTAAAAAATTGCATCAAAACACCTGATAATAGTTCATAGATACAAGAAATCTGCTCATAGCTAATGGCAGCAATCAGGCAGATGTCCTCGAGAGCCACCCTGAACACCATAGGGCGAGCTGGCCACCATAAGAAAATGTCCGTGGAGGCATTGTGGCCATTCTCCAAAATACAGCTGGGCAGTTTTGCCAGGAGAGTGCAACGCCCTTGGTCTCAACTCACAAGTGAAAATGGCAACCAGAACACTTGCGCTGCTATCAAGGTGTTGCAGCCGGCGTCAGCAGATGCCCCATTGTCCCAGGCTCCCGATGGCAGGCATGAGAGGAATATCGTCTTCGTGCAGGGAGAGCCATCGCATCGGCTAGCGGGAGGGTCGCCTCCAGGATCTCCTCTCGCCCATGGCAGAGGAAAACGGCAAACAAAAGGTAAGCCAGAATCCCAGCCGACGCGCCGTGATGGTCAGCGGCACCTCCTCGCCCAGGAGAATCCATCACCCGGTCCAACTTCATCGCTGATCATCATAGGGCTTGGAGAGGAAATAACAATGGTTGGAGTCTCGGGCTTTTTTACAGTACATGGTGGGGGGCGGAGGAGAGCGGCGGCGGCGATGGCTGAGCAAAGGGAAGGAAAGCAACGAGGATGGCTGTGCTGCAACCTGCAAGCCTGCAATGCCTAGACCTAAAGGAGCGTGGCGGCCCAGCCCAATTTATTGTCGGACCATCAAAATTGTCGCCAGAGCAGCGGCCCTGCACAGTTAGGTAATTAATACGGAACGACGCGACTGTACGTGAGATTAAGAGCTAATTGACGGCCTTCCTCAAAAAAAACTAATTGAGGGCCAGAAAGATCTAAAAGTGGAGATCGGACGGCTGCTAACGCCGATAGTCTGAGAGGGCAAGAAAAATGCTCAGTTATAATGTATTTAAATTACATGAGGAATCGCATCCGGCATAATTATCCATCACTGATCTATTTTCTATGAGCTTTTCACGTATTGTTCTTCGCTTATTTACTTTTCCGTTGCTACTGTTACAACTACTAAAAAAACCCAAAAACTGTTATCTTTACTTTTGCCACCGTTACCTTTATTATCATACTACTTTGCTACTAAATACCTTGTTGCAGATACTAAGTTATCCAGGTGTGGTTGAATCGACAACTCAACTGCTAATACTCAAGAATATTCTTTGGCTCCCCTTGTGTCGAATCAATAAATTTGGGTTGAATACTTTACCCTCGAAAGCTGTTGTGATCCCCTACACTTGTGGGTTATCAGTGTGGGGTGTATGTGTATGTGTGAGAGAGAGAGGAGAGAGAGAGAGAGAGATGGAGTCTTAGTTTGTGTGTGTGTGAGAGAGAGAGAGAGATGGAGTCTTAGTGTGTGTGGCGCGGGGGGTGCGTGCGTGTGTGTGTGTGTGTGTGTTGTGTATGTGTGTCTGAGAGAGAGAGAGATGAT
>NC_041385.1:717653684-717677731 GCF_002162155.2 Triticum dicoccoides
TAGCTAGAAGGAGATTTTTAAGTGTGAGTGTGTGTTTTACCCATCCAGGCGGAAGTTATGTGCAGAAAACAGGAGAACGATTCAATGTGGCGTTAGGATTGAGGGTAATTAACTACGTATAGAGACATAGAGACCTTGAACGTGCATGTGTGATAGGTATACATGTATACGTGGGATGTGTGTGTGCGCGCGCGCATGATCGAGATAAAAGAAAGAAGACATAAGTCATAAGATCAACGACATGAGAGAGATGGATCGGTATGACAATATGCATGCATGTGAGAATGCAGGGAAGAAGGCCCGACAATTGAGCATGTGTTTTTGTCTTTAAGAGATAGTGGCGTGGGCTGGAGCATGCATCTATGGCGAGCAGAGGGAGTGAGGCGCAACGATTGTGCAAAAGAGATCAACCTATAAATGCATATGTATGGAAAGACATATATAGTGTGGGTGATAGGAAGCAAGACTCCGTGCGAGAAAGAAATGTTGACGGAGAAACTACAGATAGATACAGAGATGGAGATGCTAGCTAGAGGGACATCCGCTAGTTTGGGTGTTGGAGATGACCGTCGGGTGGTTCAAAGGGTGAAGTTATATATGTGTGTGAGAGGGCACTTGACTGCATGTAGAGAGAAACATATGTAGTGTGCATGATAGGAATCAAGAGTGAGGGAGAAAAAGAAGGTTGATGGAGAAACAGATAAAGATGCTAGGTAGTGTGCGTTAGAGATAGGAGTCGAGTGGATCAGAAGGCTGAGTTATGTGTGTGGGTGTGAGAGATATAGAGAGACGGTGCATGTGAGTCACATACAAACAGATATCAGAGAGAAATGAGATCCAGAGAGACGGAGTTTTGTGTCTGCGGGAGAGAAAGATATTTCACAATGAGAGTGATAGCTAGAGAGACATATGAGGGAACGCAAGATATCTCTAGGGAGAGAGGGTGTGTGTGAGCGACATACAAGAGAACAATGGAGAAATATGAGACCCTGGGAGACAGAGTTTGTGTTTGTGTGTGAGAAAGAGATATTGAAGAGGAAGAGTTGTAGGTTCTCATATCTAAGGAGCGAAAGACATCTCTGTATAAGGGGTGTGCGAGTGGCACACATGGGAATAGTAGAGAGAAATGAGACCCCGGGAGACAAAGTTTTGTGTTTATGTTAGAGAAAGAGATTCCACATGGAGAATCATAGTTAGACACACATAGCAGGGGGGCGAGATATACTTAGAGAGAGATAGAGTGATGAAGGTCGAGGGAGAGAGTACCGTCAGTGTGTTATGAAGATAAAAGATCATTGCCGACATACAGGTAGCACGAGTGATACCTGAGAGACGATGAACGTGTATAGGTCTAGAGAGAAAGTCCTATATAAGCATGAGTGATAGCTATATGAGACGAATATCTGGATTAAAGGGGATTCAAATATTTAAACTGGAGATCATGACATCGATATTATCATAACGCAAATTGGTGTATCAAACATGCATATTCATTTGAATTTGGGCACACGTGTAATGTTATATAGTTTATCAATATTGGTGATCCATAGATTCTTTAATTACAAACAATGCATGGTTTATATGCAATTAATGCTTAAACGGGATTACACTATATGTTGCGTGTGTGAAACACATTATACATGTTTGAGAAGTAAAAAACCGCATGAAAGACACATTAATTGGAGACTGTTAGCGAGGAATGCATACATTGGATTTCAACATAAAGTGGTTTCAAATATTTGAAAATCCAAATTGATGGATACAACCTTATGAATCTGAGATCATGCCATTTGTCAACCATATTTATGTATAAATGGTGTTGTGCTTTTGAAAGTATATATAAAAAATGATGTATATAGAATGTAATACCAATTAAAAATGGATCCCGCCTGAAAAAATAAAATACAAACGAGATTCGAATTGAGTTGGCACGGTAAACGTGCACTCTGCAAAATTTGAACGAAGTGGGGAAAGTCGCAGTAACCGCCCGAAACCAAAATCTGCGAGATGGAAATCACTACTGCCTATCCCTGCCACGCAAAGCCTATCTGCTGGATTTCTATAGGTTTCGATAGGGGTAGGTTTGGAATTTCACCCAAACGTGACGTAACCGCCTCTCACCCGGATTCATACACGGTGGGCGCCAAAACACAGTGTGTCCTTGGCCGAAATCGACTCCCTTCCCGATTCATATTCATACACGGTGGGCGCCAAAAACAAACTCCCGTCGGCAAATATTCGGTATATGCGAGATTACCGTCCTATCCCCAACCGACTAATGTTGCTGTGATGTAGTAGAAATATGAAACGGGGGCTAAGTTTGTAAATTTCCTCGCATTTGAGACAAGCGCGCCCTGAATACATGGTTCCCCCCTTCCTCTCTACCTCCCTTTTCCCCATTCGTACTCCGTGGGCGCCAAAACACCCTCTCCACCCCACCCTCCTCCGTCCGCCGCCGACCGCCACCCCATCCACCGTTGTCCTCCTCCACCATGCCGGAGCTGATACCCCGACGCCGCCGTCCATTACAAGAGATCGACCTCTCTCATCCACGCCTTTGGACCGGGATCCTTGCATCCCGTCCTCTCGCTTCATCCCCGTTGTCGTCCACCTTGGCGGCGCCGCTCCTACGACCGTCCCGTCCACCGCGCCCTGCCGCCACCGTCTACCCTCCTAGATCTGCTTCCACGCCACTGACAGCCATCGCTACCGCAGCACCGTCAAATTCTCAGCAGATGCCTACACGGCGCAGCACCAGAGGCGGTACTCTTTCATATACGCTCAAATTATTTATCGCAGCAAGAAAATAGATCGCCACTGCTTTACTCTGATTTCTTGTCTTGGTTGCGAAGTTGCCTTTGTCCGGTTTGCACCTTCAGATCCGCCATGGCACGCTCAACACAATACTCCCAATGCTTATGCTTTTCCCCTTTTATATTCCACACTAGTTAAATCACAGTAGACTAAATTTCAAAATTGGGTCAGTCGATTTTTCAGAGCTCGTCGGTGCGATCGAAGGGGCTCGGGTGGTTGTGGGGCCTCGCCGAATGAAGAAAACTCGACGCGGGTGGGGGTTGGGGCAAGGGTGGGGGTAGGGTGGCAGAGGAACACATGCGGTGGGGGCCGGTGGTCCGGCCGGCGGCCCGTGCGGTGTTCTGTATGGGAAGAATCAAAGACAAGGAAGAAGAAGGGTTAGGAGACATAGGATCTTCATCCAACCGCCTGAAATGGTCGAGAGACAGCTGGGAGTTGCATTCTTAATGCGCTCTGGTTCATCATGTGTGGGCACTGTGCAACCAACATTTTATTATCCAAAATTTGCTTGCTCTTCTTTACCATGTTCCTCTTCCGTTCTTCTTTAATATGTACTCTCTCCGTTCCTAAATACAAGTCTTTGTATAGATTCCACCATGGACTACATATGGAGCAAAATGAGTGAATCTACACTCTAAAATGTATTTGGATACATCTGTATGTGATCCATAGTGGAAATCTCTACCAAGACTTATATTTTGGAACGGAGGGAGTATGATAGTAGTACAGTATGTTCCTTGCACTGAAGATGAGCAGGGACATTTGAAGTGTGGAGGTCTATACGTTCGGTTGTGATGGACACTTTGAGCCTCTTTGATTCGTAGGATCTTGTAAACATAGGAATAGGATTTGTAGTGGCCTGCCCACTTGAATCCTATAAGAATAGCAAGGAAATGCGGGGAGTTGTGTCGCCTTTGAGAGTTACATTGATATTAACAGTACCGCACCTTCACTTGAAGAGAGCTAGTATCCGAAGCCTTTCTAGCCGTACCGGCAATACTAGCACATATATTCCAGCAAGTTCCACTTTGCTGATTTTACTCTGATGCTTTCGGTTTTCCATGTTATATCTACACTATGATCTGTATAGCTGCTTTGTGTCGCACTAGCAGCAGTCCACTCTTGAAGCTAAACACTGCAATGACTTACAAAATTGGCACCAAGGCATTGAGTGCCATTCTGGATGCAATGAAACTCATACGCTCCCCACCTGTTGACTCTTGTTCAGAATATGATCCTAATGACTCTTGTTCAAAATTGCAACATATAGAGAGACAGCATGGAATTGCATTTCTTTGGGCGCTATGATTCATCATGAGTGGGCAACCAACATTGTATGCAATGAATCGAAACCTCAAGAATATGCTTCATCTTCTGTTCTTTAACATGTTCCTCTTTGTTTATTCTGTATTTAGTACGTACAGTATGTTCCTTGTCAGGAAGGGGCGCAGGGACATCTGCAGTCAACAGCTGATAGAGCTGGTCTGTACGTGATCGATAGGCTTTCAATTACTAGCGGCAATACAACACCGTATTTTCAAGCCAGTTCCACTTCCCGATTTATATATCGTGGTTATGGTGTACCCCTGTTATGTACACTATGATCTGCCTAGTTGCTATGTGCTCTTGTTATCATGGTTTGGCAATAAACTCTCTATACAGTATATTATGAACCTATCATCTGCCAGCTATCCTTACTTCTGGAGCCTATTTTTTGTGTACTTGTGCCAGATTATATAAATGCATGCACCATATTACAGCACACATGAGCTCTCTCATCAGAATCCAGTGATAGCACACAAGTGTTTACAGGGGTGCCCGTATATTAGAATATCATCTGCATTACAAAGATAATCTCACAACTATTTATGTTTTCATGGTTCTCGGATATTATACGCAATTACAGTGAATATCATAATCCACGCATCAGAAGAATGTTGTGGAACACTGCAATGACTTACAAAATTTGCACTAAGGCATTGAGTGTCATTCTGGAAGCAATGAAACTTGTACGCTCCCCACCTGTTGATTCTTGTTCAGAATATCATCCTAATGACTATTCTAACCTCGAGGAGTCAAAGGTGGATGGCCTGTCCTGTTCACCCATCAAGGTGCCTGTTCTAATTTGGCAAGGTTTTATTGATTGCGCATATCTTGCATATGTTGTCTTGCATTTCTTCTACTTTGTTGCACCGCCATCTGCTTAGTTTACTCATCATATAACTCGAGATGTCATGCCCATCCATTATCAATACATATTCCATCTATCATCATACCATGTTTTTACACTCAAATGTTGTTCTTGTGCATCAGACATCAAAAAGGAAGAGGGTGATTGCCGAACCTGAAGGAGCACCAGCAAAGTCCTTGAAAAACGTGGTGGTGTCGGAGAAATCAGACAGCGCCCCACTTATATTGGTTGTACAACCAGTGACACAAAAAGTAGGACCGACTCCAGCAGACTGTACCCATACTTCACTGGCCACACCACTAGCCCCACCACACAGGACCTGCACTCCAGCAAAAGGTATACCGATTTCATTTGCCATAGCACCTGTCGTACCACAGAAAATTCCACTCCAGCAAAAAGTACAGCAAGTCCACCGGCCGAAGACCTATCCCAACTGCAGAGACGGCCAATTCATGCAGATTGGAACCCCATTCCATTTATTCCCTATTTAAAAGACAATGCTTTCAATGTTGTTAGGGACTATGTGCATATATTCCCATCATGGGAAGATTATAGTGAAGATAAACACCATTTTCACATCTTCCTGTCCAACTTACGTGTAAGTGCTATTATGCATGGTTATAATTTTCCTGTTTTCTGCTGATCGAACACATCAATGATTTACATTACATTGTTGTAACTAGGCGAGGGTCAATCTGGGTAGTCATGACAAGCAAAGCTTGCTTGTGCTTTTCAAGGAAGCATTGCAGCAGTATCGGTGTTACCTGAGGAAAGCACACTTTGATGGCAAGTCTATAAACGAATTTCCGGTGAAGTCTCCTGTGCTAAATTTAGAAGACATTGAATGGAAAAACCTTGTTATGCACTGGTCTCGTTCCCAGGATGAGGTACTGTCTATGAAATCATATGACAATTTGAACTTCTACTTTTCCGCATGTGCCTTACAGATCTTTTTTGCAGGAAATCTGCTCGAAGAAGAATTCTGGTTTGAAAAGAATGACATGATATCGCAAATATGTTGCCCGCTGCTTTGCTCTTGTTAGTACATGTTGTCTTGTATCACTGTACTTGCATACATACCTGGTTCATTATGTGACAGCAGTATGCATGATAGCTTGCTTATCAATTGTTCGCTCCAAATTATCTGATCTGTATGAATGGTTACATTAGTGTAGAATATATCCAATGCCAATGATTTTTTTAGCTCTGCATTGTTCTTGTAAGTAAATGTTGTCCTTTATCAGTGTACTTATATTGACAGGTAGTTGTTTATGTACCATCATTCTGCAGCTTATTTTCCTTTGCCCTCCATTTTCTACACATCAGATCTATATTTACTCTTACCATAAGGTTGGTACTGAAGAAGTTTAGCTGTGCATTACTCTTGGTTGTGCCTTTTGCCTGTATCGCTGCACATACATTTATAGCTACTTGGTTATGTAGCATCACTCTTCATATTATCTTAAATATTCTCCATTTTTTCATATATTATCACATCTATATTTACTCTTAATAATATGTAGAATAAAGGCAATGCTTATGAAGAAGATTCTGTGCTAAACTTCTTGAATTGCCCCCCCCCCCCATTAGCATGGACAAGGGCTTTATAGAGCCTATCTTCACCAGTAATGTAAGTTTGTCCTTCTCAAGCCTTCAAACTTTGTTGTGTATATTTGGTTAGGCATGACTACAACAACTGTTTATTTTTGGTGTTTGCATCAAATTGCATATAGTTCATAAACAAAAGTTTGTCCTTCTCAATTTAAGTTTTCGGTTGTACAACCAAGTTCCTTCTTCATACCATGTAAATTAAACTATACAGAGCAAGTGATCTTCTTTTGCAGTGCATGTATGCTTCTGTTCTTCATCTGTAATCCAGTGGTGTGGTGAACCTACCCACTACAACACAAAGTCATATTCTGCAATGTCTTAACTATGAACAATGTCATATCATTCTGCTATTATTTAAACCGTCTCTTTATTTGCCAATCTGAAATGGGATAAATTGACAGCACACTAACCATTGATACTTATGAGTTCTTGATCTGTAATCCAGTGGTGTCATGAAGCTGCCAACTCCTTCAGAATGTCATTTCCTGCCATGTCTTGACCTGAACAATACCATATTGTGTTAATGCAATTTTAAACTGTGTCACTTTATTCGTCAATAAGAAATGTGATGAATTGTCAGCACTGATACTTTTATGTGCAAAACCTGTCATATGTCTGCTTGTTTATCTTTCAGAGGGAGGAAGATATAAGTGTTGAATAAGCGCAGTCTCATCATCTTGCTCAGGTGCTTGCGCTGCAGCTCGCCAGAAGGGCTAACCTTTCTTGAACTCTATTGAAGTGATGTCAGTTTTGTATATTATTTTGTCGGCGTGTTTATTTGCACTGGTGGCGATCTTTGATGCCCAGTGTATGTAATCTGCTGTCTACTTGTGCTTTATTATCATAGTGGCGAACTTTGATGCCCAGTGGATGTAATATGCCGTAATTTCTTTATTGTATAGTCTAGGTTTTTTCTTATTCACGATGTTGCAGTTATTTTACTGTATATATATCCTGTCTTTGCAGTAAACCGGTCAAACCATAAAATTACGGTACATAATCGGGTCGTCATGCAATCATGATGTATGATCCGCATCATGGGCCCCGTCAAACTGGCCCACTAGTAGATTCGGACCTTTAATAGGTCGAGTAACCCCCAGCCCTCTTTTCACAAGAAAACTCAATGTGCTTTTAGGAGGCTGAGAAGTAGGTTGGGCCCGAAACGTGCCGAATAGCTCACGGGCCGGCAGCAGCCCGAAATGGACCCCGGCCCATGATTGTGCGAATCAAATCACGGGCTTTTAACAGGCCAAAGTTGTCTCGGTCCTTGTTTGGCCCAATCAGATATCGGCTGCGAGCAGGCCAGATGCAAACCGGGCCGTAGTTAGGCCCAACTATATGACGGGCTTTTAACAGGCCAAAATTAATATAGGACTGAAATGTTAAACGGGCCCTTAACAAGCCGAAACTAATATCAGGTCGAATTACTAAATGGGCCTTTAGCAAGTGGGCCCAAAAGCATATCATCCAGTTAACGGGCCGAATCTGATATGGGCCATAATTGAGCCCAAAGCCTCTTAAAGGGCCAGACCTGATCTGGGTCGTGATTTGGCCCAGAAAGTGGGAGGCTTTTAACGGGCTGGATCTCATATGGGCCATTATTAGGCCCGGAACGTGGCAGGCCATTAATGGACCGGATCAAATATGGACCGACATTTGGCCCAAAACATGGCAGCCAGTTAATGGGTCGGCCTACTAGGGTCCTCAAAATCTTGTGGGCCTACAGCTGGGCTGGCCCATTAATGTCGGCGAAATCTCATGGGCCTTTAGCTGGGCCGGCCCATTATGATCCGCAAGAAATTTGTGGGCCTTTACCTGGGCCGGCCCATTATGGCACACAAAAATCTTGTGGGCCTTTACCTGGGCCAGCCCATTATGGCCCGCGAAATCTTGTGGGCCTCTAGCTGGGCCAGCCCATTATGGTCCACAAAATCTCGTGGACCTTTAGCTGGGCCGGCCCATTATGGTCCGCAAAATCTTGTGGGCCGTTAGTTGGGCCGGCCCATTTAAACTTGATGGGTCGTGCCACGTGTCGACATATCATAGGCGCCTTCTGTCCAATGAGTGGATGACATCTGTCCCAACGATGAGCCGACACGTGTTTCCTCCAGCCTATGATGATTTTACACGTGGAAAATCCCCATTGGTCGGGGCCGTTAACGGGTTATCGGATCCAGAACCCGACCCGATAGCTTAACGTCGTTCCATTATGGTGGATGCCACGTGTCGGTCACCCTTGACGAAAGCACTTCTGTGACGCGTGATTTATTGTCATGGAAGTGGACACTTCCGTGATGATAATTTTGGTAATGTCATGGAACACTTCTACGACAGCACAGGTATGACTATCTTGATTCTGTCACAAAATTGTCATGGATGTACATGCATGACAAAAAACGCGACCTACTGTGACAAACACGTATCATCAGGGAAGTGTATTTTTTGTAGTGCATCCAGATTTGTCATCATTTTCTTCGTGACCATGTGTTGAAGGGCGACATCTCCATCGACCATGCAAGTACTGAAGACCAGCTGGCCGATATCTTCACTAAGCCCTTGGATGAGAAGAGATTTAGCTAGTTGTGGTGTGAGCTAAATATCCTAGAATCTTCGAATGTTCTTTGAAAAGGACACACATCCTAACACTTCTGCTGACTTGATGACTTAGATGTGCAACACACAAAATAACAATTTTCTTCAATAAATGAAGACTAACCCTCTAAGTGTGAAGAGATTAATGAAGATATTGATTCTCAGAACCCTACGACAATTGTACGCGATGTCTAAAATCAGTTTTCTTATATGGTGGGTTAGGCCACCAACCAAAGTTGAAAATCTCAATTTGAGTTTTTCTTCATTTTTAAAATTCCTCAGTTTTGCAAATTCTTCAACTTTGCATTGTCTTCACTCTTTTCGTCGTTGTTCTTCATTTGACCATATATAGGAAAAATCCATCCTACCACCCGGTGATAGTTACCGCACATGTCTCATATACTAGCATGTGGTACTATATATACTATTTTATTATTTTAAATATGTTCATATACTATATTTAAGATATTTCAAAACAAGTTACATGAAAAAATTGTATATGAGCCCATAGTTTTTGTTATATTTATGAAATACGTACATATTTGTACGTAAAAAAGAGCATACTCAAAAAATGGTACATACTACCTAAAATTTTGTATATATACTACCTAATCATTATTATATACTACATACTACACGTACATACTCTCGGTTTCGACAGATACTACATACAACATACAAAACGCAAGTGGTGGTAACTACCACTGCTTGTAGGAAACATTTGTCATATATATATATATATATATATATATATATATATATATATATATATATATATATATATATATATATATATGAGTTTATGTCCTCTACAGCATTCACTTATTGATAATTCTTCAAGTTTTTCTTCTGCTAAGTGAATGTGATCGGACACTCCCCCCTCTATGCTAAACTCAACCCAGTCTGTTCACAAATTCTTCATGTGCGTTTTATTTGAAACTCGTTCAAATTCTTCACTGTGTCCTTGTGAGCTGAAGAAATTGCAAACGAAACTTTAAAATATTCTTATCTAAAAAATTTCGGCTTTTGCCGCTCAACCGTTACGCTTTCCACGGCATAATTTTTTATTCACCCACGATCTCCACTTCACAGTACGTGGGTGACACATGTCGCGCGAATGAGAAGAGTCAGGGGCACGTTCGTCCAAATTCTTCGGGCGAACAGTTATTCATCTCCGCTATAAATACCCCCTCCCCTTCCACATTTCACTTTTACTCCGCTCGAACTCACTCCCTCGCTCGAGCTTCTCAAACCCTAGCGCCGCCGCTAACTCCATCGTCGCCGGTGAGGAAGAGCTTCACTGCCTCGACCTCGTCGCCATCGTACTCGCGCCGACCGCGGAAATCTTCCCTCCGCCGCCGTCGTAGACGTCTTCCTCCGCCAAGTTAGGGCGTGGAAGATCTGAGCCGACGAACTTCCAAATCTACACTTCTAGTTCGTCGTGTTCTTCGTCAAGGGTAATTAAAAGTTACTTTTACCGCATTTATTCTACTGATGATTTTCATCAAATCTTCAAAAGGTGTTTATTCTTCAATCTCCACACTCTAAACACCTAGCACAAAATCTTCAGTTCTTGATCTGTTTCTCTAGGTGACGTTTTTCTTCATGGTTCCTCAATTGTGTGAATCTCACAATCTACACAACTTTGGAACCTAAGATAAAGAACGCTTAGTGAAATTCTTCAAGACACATCGGGTCAATTTCCTCAAACTTCATCAGTTTTACAAAAACCTTCTGAGAACGCATATGACCTCTCCAAATTCTTCGCATCTATACTCTTTTCACAGGTACTCATGTCAGCTGCTGAATAACTAGGTTCTCATCAACTTAACTCATTTGCAGCATTCCTCGAAGAAAAGCTGCATACATCGTCAGAGAACTCAATTGTGCAAATTCCTCAACTGAAGAAAATGGCTGATGGTAAACGTCCTCAGAAAGGAGGAAAGAAGCTTGAAGTAAACACTGCCTTTGAGATCCCTGGGGATATCTATGCAGGGTATTGCACGCCTGATGAGGCAAAACATGGCAAGGAAACGAAGACTGAGCGCAAAGTGCGCATTCAGAGGATCGAATTGAGATGGGCTAGAGAGTGGAGGGAGTACAGATATGTTACTCCCAAATACATGAAGAAATTCACTCTTAACCCTCCGTGCTCAAGACCTCCTCTGGCACCTGGCCAGCTAGCTGATCCAACAAGCCTTAAACGTGGTGAGGATTATGCTGATGAATGGGCCAGGCGGCAAGCAAAGTTGGCCAAGCAGGCCAAAGAAGCAGTGAAGAAATTCAATGAGGATTCTGCTGCTGCCGCTACCGCTGCTGAGGCTTCTTCTAGTAAGAAGGCTATGTCTAAGAAGCCAACCAAGAAACCAACTTCCTCAGCAATGCCCTCACGACCAAGTTCTTCTGAAATGCCCTCACGGCCAAGTTCTTCTGCTATGCCGTCAGGGCCAATTTCCTCAGTGCCATCGAGGCAAATTCCTCAAGCTGCCCCAGTTCCTTAAACTGCACCAATTCCTCGGGTTTCAAAACCCTCAGCTCCTCCGGCAAAGTCCTCAGCACCCGTGCATCTCGTCATGTGCCAAAGGACCACTGGCATATCTATTGCCTTAGGAGCTTCGGCGAGTTCTTCTGCTCATCCTTCAACTACCTGTCCCACTCTGCTGAAGACCAAGGCCACTGCTGGACGAGGCACTAGACCAAGTCCTCACAAAAAGCAGGTGGTCTTTCAAATTCCATCTGATGATGAAGATGATGATGATGAACTTGCCAATATCATCAGGGACAAACAGCAGCGGGCCACTAGAGCCAAAGGAAGTGTTGTGCCCCTACTTGTGGATCCAAAGAAGGTCCTTGATTTCATCGATCTCTGGCACCAGGACCCCAATGCTCCAATGCCAGATTTGGGCCTCACCCCTGGACAAAGTCACGTTGTGACAGCGTCCATCACTGAAGAGAAATGGAAGTATGACCAAGCCAGGTCATTGAAGAAAACCCAGTACAAGAAGCAGCGCTACTTAAAGGACAACGTCCTCAGTCGTTGGCCTAAGCAGCTCCTTGCACTGCAAGCTAAAATCAAGAAGCTCAGCGAAGAATTTTAAGCCTACAAGGCTGATTGGAAGGGCGCCAAGGTCCGATTCATCAAGCTGACGAAGACATTCACTTCAAGTGATGCTGCTCCTGTGCGCATTGAAGTCACTCCGGCTGAAGCATCTGCTCAAGCCACTGAAGGAATTGCTAGCACCACTGATGAACATCAGGCTGTTGCTAATGAAACTGCAAGCACCCGGGCTGCTAAAGAAATTCCAGCCTCTGAAGAAACTGCCAGGGCAACCACTAGAGTTGCGCCTGAAGAAATTGCCAGGCCAGCTGAAGACTCTGTCGCTGCGCCTAAAGAAACTGCTCAAGACAGGCCAACTGCATCAGTTGTGCCTGAAGAAATTGATCCTACTGCCACTGCTCCGCCCGCACCAACTCCAAGTCCAATTCTTCCTTCTGCTTTAGAAGTGAAGAAAACCAAAGCTACAAAGCGTGCTGCTTTGAAAAAGAGGAAAGCATCAGCTGCCTCAGAATCTGCGGCCCCCAAGAAGGCGAAGATTTTGACAAGTTCACTGGAGAATCCCGTTGATGTTGTTCCTCTCGCAAGCATGCCATCTAAGGAACTTATTCCTCATGGCGAAGAATATCAGATTCCTGATGAATCTGCAGAAGAAGATCCCTATGCTACTTCCACAGAGCAGATGGATGAAGAAATTGAGGTTGAAGCTTTCACCTCAACCCCTCAGGTATCATCGCCAACGCCTCAGTTCACTGCTGAAGAGGCCGGCGTTGAAGAAATGGAAGTGGATGAGGATGTGGACATTGGCTGCACCACTCCCGTGATGAATGATGATTTCTGGGAGAGTCAGCACCCCAACTCGCCTTTGTTCACACCAGTGAGGATAAATTCCTCAGTCCCCGGCTCCAACTGAAGTTCAAATGGGTTCTGAAGAAATTCATGCCACCCCTTCCATTCCTGAAGAAATTCCAGCCACTAGTGCTGATGAACATGTTGCTGAAGAAATGGAGGCCCATGCTGCAACTGAAGCAGAAGCAGAAATTCCTCAGCCTGCGGCTCCTGAAATTGAAGTTCCAGAAGTTATACTGCAGATCACCGATACTCCTCAGCCACAGCCAAAGAATCCATTCTCCAAGACTCCGAAGTTCAAGGTTGATACCTTCTTCAATGAGCATGTATTCTTCACTGACTACACTCCATATGATTCTGCTCGTCTGCAGAGGAAGCGATTCTGGACTGCCAGCCAGGCAAACTTCTATTCTTCAGTGCTATTCAACAAAGACAAGGTCTTCGATCATGAGCATATTCCTCACTTGGATATGGAATCACTGCTTGCTTTGCACTAGTCCTCACTGCCATTCATGATGCTGGCCTGCTCGATTTCTGCACTGACATATGTGATTGGAATAAAGAACTCATTCTTCAATTCTACGCGACGCTGCACATCACAGGCAATTCTGAAGATGTGAATTCATGGGTGTTGGACTAGATGACAGAGAACACACATTACAAGGCACCTGCAACTGAATTGCTTCGTGCCATGCCAGTCAGTCCTCCCCCAGAAGGAGCTCGTCTGATATATTCTGCAACTGAGCTGTCCAGTCATTTCATGCAAGTGCTGATGAAGCCACTGAAGCCCGGACAAGCATCAAGGACCAAATTCCTCATGAAGGAATTGCAATATGTGCCGAGGACAATCTATCGCATTCTGACAAAGACTTTGAGTCCAATCAAGGGCCACGACTCAAATGATGAAGAAGTCGTTGGCATCATGAAGAATCTGCTGTTCAACATCATGCACGGTATTCCCGTGAATTATCATGATTTCTTCATGAGGACTCTGGCAAATGTCGCTATGTCCCCGTTTGAGTTGAAGTCTTACGCTCCCTGGATCATGAGATTCCTCGGAACAAGGTCTTCACTCAACTACAAAGCTGATACACTCAACCATGGCAGCTTCTTGCCCCCGACTGAAGTCCTCAAACAAACATTTTCCTCAGCTGATGAAAAGGGCAAGGCCACTGCTGTCATTGATGAGGGCATTCGACCATTGGATGGACAGTTTTGCAAAGCTACTTCATATTCCACCAATGATGACTCTGCTACTCATGATTCTGCCGCTAATGCCTCAAAGCAAAGTCCTCAGGCAACAGCTCCAAGGGTGATGACTGATCGTGAGCTTCTCCTTAGTCTTCATCAGAAGGTGGATCTCAATCACAAATGGGTGAAACACCAGTTTGGTTCAATTCTTCACAATATGACTGCCACTTATAATTCACTGAAGAAGAACCATTACTACCTCAATGAAATGTTCGATCGCACCTGGGCTATATTGTCTCATCTCTATGGTGATCAGGATCTCAAGCAGATGGGCTTCAAGCAGGACTTCAGCTGGTCTAAGCCTCCACCGAGGAAATTCAAGAAAGTTGAAGTTCCTCCTCTGGTGCCCAGCTCATATTCTTCATCATGTGATACTGATGAAAATGAAGATCTGGACGACACTGCAGCAGGCCCTACTCCAACAAACGACCCCAACAACGTTGATGCTCCTCCATCGACTTCATGATGAAATTCTTCAGGGGCGTTAGTCCTCACTTTTCGTCCCTTTTGGTCATTTGATGACAAAGGGGGAGAAATTTGAGTTAGTCTTCAAGCGGGTCTATATATATGGGCGTTTTTTGTTAAGTTGCAACTCTCACTCTTCTGAAGCTTTTGTTGTATGATGACAAAGGGGGATAATTGTTGTTCTGTTTACATGAATAAAACCTTCTATGGTCATACACCCAATGCTGATAGTTTATTAAATCTCGGTCGTAATGGTACGCATATTCATAGTATTGATGCCAAAAGATGCAAAGTTGATAATGATGGTGCAACTTATTTGTGGCACTGCCGTTTGGGTCATATCGGTGTAAAGCGCATGAAGAAACTGTGTAAGTGCATCTAGTGCCCCTTAGTGATTTTGGTGTATTGAAGACTTATAGGTTAAGGGACTAATATGTTTGTGAGTGTACACGGGCTCTATAAGTCAATGAGGAGTTTGATATCTACAGTTAAAGTCGACCCCTAAAAATGAATGTCTTTGGCTGAAGACTTTGGTTCTCCTGAAGACTTTGAAAGTGAAGAAATTGGTGTGACCTTGAAGACTTTGATATTCATGCGAGGAATATGAAGCGTGAAGACTTTTGTTTTAGTAGTTTCATTTTCTTCTTCTTGAGTCATAGGAAACACCGTACTATTAAATGGGGTCGAGGTAATACTAAGGAAACTGATTTCCAAGTGATGCTCACACCTACCCAATCCTTCGAGTGAAGCCATTGGAAATATCATATGAGTTCAGTCAATTTCTTCAATGACAGAGATGAAGATCTTCTGGTCTCTCGGGAATTTGTTCTGACTGAGGAGTTAGGAATTCGCCAGTGCGAATTGCCTACAAAGTGAGGAACATGATAGCCCTGAGGAATTCGAACCTCAAATCCGACCGTTGTTGTGCCACGTGCCAGCTGTCCAAAATATCCTACCACCTAACGGTCATATCAGACAAGGGCATTTATGTCTTATCATGTCAGGCTGCTCTCTAGGCTATAAATAGCCGCCCCCTACAACCACTAGCTGGTTGGCTGCTCCAAGAGAAACTGACACTTGTCATTTGAGAGCATCCCATCCTTCGAGGACTTTGAGCGAAAATCATTAAGTGAGGAAAACCTAAATCCCAAACCCAAACCTACAAACCCCAAAGTGATTGAGAATCACTGAAGAGATTGTTCCTGTGTGGAACCGATGCTTGTTACCTTTGAGGACTGAGTATCCTCCAGACGGTTAGGCATCATGGTCTGAGCATCCAAGAGGAATTGTGGATTGCCGAGTGACCAAGTCTATGACGGTTCAGAAGTCACCTGTGAAGACTTACCTCTACTGTTGGGCGAGGTCTGTGTGATCTAAGCTCAAGGAGAATACGATGAGGACTGTGTGTCCGGGACTGTGTGTCCTCGAGTTTAATTACTCTGCCGCTCCAACCAGACGTACAACTGTCACAGTAGTTGGAACTGGTCTACCAAATCATTGTCTTCACCAAGCCAACTGGTTCTATTTCCTCAACCCTTTCATTTCCTCATTTGTGTGTTGATGAACCTGATCATTACTGCTTGAAGACTTTGACTGAATACTTTCTCTAATTCCTCAATCATATTTCTTCAGTCTGTTTTGTCTTCATCCTGCTTATCTTGTGTTTACGCTTTCTGTACTCTGTGTTTGTCTTTCATTTCGTCATGATAACTATGGTGTTGCTCTCTTATGCTTATACCTGAGTACTTATTCCGCTGCAAGTAGTTATTCACTTAGGAATTTCCTCACCCTGAAATTCCTCAGTAAAGAATTCATAAAAATCGCCTATTCACCCCCCTCTAGTCGATGTAATGCACTTTCAAACTGCATAAATATGGACTTTTGGAATCACTTGATTGTGAATCATATGATGCTTGCGAACCGTGCCTTATGGCCAAGATGAATAAAACTCCGTTCTCCGGAACAATGGAACGAGTTAGTGACTTATTGGAAATAATACATACCGATGTATGTGGTCCAATGAGTGTTGATGCTCGTGGCGGGTATCATTATTTTCTGACCTTCACAGATGATTTGAGCAGATATGGGTATATCTACTTATTGAAACACAAGTCTGAAACATTTGAAAAGTTTAAAGAATTTCAGAGTCAAATGGAGAATCATCATAACAAGAAAATAAAAAATTCTACAATCTGATCGTGGAGGAGAATATTTGATTTATGAGTTTGGCCTTCATTTAAAACAATGTGGAATAGTTTCACAACTCACGCCACCTGGAACACCACAGCATAATGGTGTGTCCGAACATCGTAACCGCACTTTATTGGATATGGTGCAATCTATGATGTCTCTTACCGATTTACCACTATCGTTTTGGGGTTATGCATTAGAGACAACTACATTCATGTTAAACAGGGCACCATCGAAATCCGTTAAGACGACGCCTTATGAACTGTGGTTTGGCAAGAAACCAAAGTTGTCATTTCTTAAAGTTTGGGGCTGCAATGCTTATGTGAAAAAGCTTCAACCTGATAAGCTCGAACCCAAATCGGAGAAGTGCATCTTCATACGATACCCAAAGAAAACTATTGGGTACACCTTCTATCAGAGATTCGAAGGCAAGATATTCGTTGCTAAGAATGGATCCTTTCTAGAGAAGGAGTTTTCTCTCGAAAGAAGTGAGTGGGAAGAAAGTAGAACTTGATGAGGTAATTGTACCTTCTCCCTTATTGAAAAGTAGTTCATCACAGATATCAGTTCCAGTGATTCCTACACCAATTAGTGAGGAAGTTAATGATGATGATCATGAAACTTCAGATAAAGTTACTACCTATCCTCGTAGGTCAACCAGAGTACGATCTGTACCAGAGTGGTAGAGTAATCCTATTCTGGAAGACATGTTACTAGACCATGATGAACCTACGAACTATGAGGAAGCGATGATGAGCCCAGATTCCGCGAAATGGCTTGAGGCCATGAAATATGAGATGGGATCCATGTATGAGGACAAAGTGTGGACTTTGGTGGACTTGCCCGATGATCGGCAAGCCATTAAGAATAAATGGATCTTCAAGAGGAAGACGGACGCTAATAGTAGTGTTACTATCTACAAAGCTCGACTTGTCGCAAAAGGTTTTCGACAAGTTCAAGGAGTTAACTACGATGAGACTTTCTCACCCGTAGCGATGCTTAAGTCTATCCGAATCATGTTAGCAATTGCTGCATTTTATGATTATGAAATTTGGCAGATGGATGTCAAAACTGCATTCCTGAATGGATTTCTGGAAGAAGACTTGTATATGATGCAACCAGAAGGTTTTTTCAATCCAAAGGGTGCTAACAAAGTGTGCAAGCTCCAACGGTCCATTTATGGACTGGTGCAAGCCTCTCAGAGTTGGAATAAATGCTTTGATAGCGTGATCAAAGCATATGGTTTTATACAAACTTTTGGAGAAGCCTGTATTTACAAGAAAGTGAGTGGGAGCTCTGTAGCATTTCTAATATTATATGTGGATGACATATTGTTGATCGGAAATGATATATAATTTTTGGATAGTATAAAGCGATACTTGAATAAAAGTTTTTTTAATGAAAGACCTTAGAGAAGCTGCTTACATATTGGGCATCAAGATCTATAGAGATAGATCAAGATGCTTGATAATATTTTTCAATGAGTAAATACCTTGACAAGTTTTTGAAAGAGTTCAAAAATGGATCAGTCAAAGAAGGAGTTCTTGTCTGTATTACAAGGTGTAAAGTTGAGTAAGACTCAAAGCCCGACCACGGCCGAAGATAGAAAGAGAATGAAAAGTCATTCCCTATGCTTCAGTCATAGGTTCTATAAAGTATGCTATGTTGTGTACCAGACCTATTGTGTACCTTGCCATGAGTTTGGCAAGGGGTACAATAGTGATCTAGAAGTAGATTACTGGACAACGGTCAAAATTATCCTTAGTGAGGACTAAGGAAATGTTTCTCGGTTATGGGGGTGATAAAGAGTTCGCCGTAAAGAGTTACATCGATCCAAGCTTTTACACCAATCCAGATGGCTCTGAGTCTTAGTCTGGATACATATTGAAAGTGGGAGCAATTAGCTAGAGTAGCTCCGTGTAGAGCATTGTATACATATAATATTTGCAAAAAACATACGGCTCTGAATGTGACAGACCCGTTGACTAAACTTCTCTCACAAGCAAAACATGATCACACCTTAGTACTCTTTGGGTGTTAATCACATAGAGATGCGAAGTACATTATTGACTCTAGTAAACCCTTTGGGTGTTGGTCACATGGCGATGCGAACTATGGGTGTTAATCGCATACAGATGTGAACTATTGGTGTTAAATCACATGGTGATGTGAACTAGATTACTGACTCTAGTGCAAGTGGGAGACTGAAGGAAATATGCCCTAGAGGCAATAATAAAGTTATTATTTATTTCCTTATCTCATGATAAATGTTTATTATTCATGCTAGAATTGTATTAACCAGAAACTTAGTACATGTGTGAATACATAGACAAAACATATTGCCCCTAGTATGCCTCTACTTGACTAGCTCGTTAATCAAAGATGGTAACGTTTCCTAACCATAGACATGTGTTCTCATTTGATGAACGGGATCACATCATTAGGGGAATGATGTGATGGACATTACCCATCCGTTAGCTTAGCATTATGATCATGTCAGTTTCATTGCTACTGCTTTCTTCATGACTTATACAAGTTCCTCAGACTATGAGATTATGCAACTCCCCAATACCGGAGGAACACTTTGTGTGCTACCAAACGTCACAACATAAATGGGTGATTATAAAGGTTCTCTACAGGTGTCTCCGAAGTTGTTTGTTGGGTTGGCATAGATCGAGATTAGGATTTGTCACTCCGTGTTTCAAAGAGGTATCTCTGGGCCCTCTTGGTAATACTCATCACTATAAGCCTTGCAAGCATTATGACTAATGAGTTAGTTGCGGGAAGAAGTATTATAGAACAAGTAAAGAGACTTGCCGGTAATGAGATTGAAGTAGGTATGATGATACTGATGATTGAATCTCGGGCAAGTAACATACCGATGACAAATGGAACAACGTATGTTGTTATGCGGTTTGACCGATAAAGATCTTCATAGAATATGTAGGAAACAATATGAGCATCCAGGTTCCGCTATTGGTTATTGACCGGAGACATGTCTCGGTCATGTCTACATAGTTCTCGAACCCGTAGGGTCCGCACGCTTAACATTCGATGACGATTGGTATTATGAGTTTATGTGATGTACCAAAGGTTGTTCGGAGTCCTGGATGTGATCACGGACATGACGAGGAGTCTTGAAATGGTCGAGACATAAAGATTGATATATTGGACGGCTATGTTCGGACACCAGAAGTGTTCCGGAGAAGTTTCAGAAAAAATCAGAGTACCGAGGGGTTACCGAAACCCCGGGGGGGTTATTGGGCCTCATGGGCCAAGTGGTGGAAGAGAGGAGGCAGGCCAAGGTGGGGCGCGTGCCCCCCCCCCTAGCCCAAACCGAATTGGACTAGGGGGACGCCCCCCCCCCTTCCTTCTCTCCTTCCCCTCCTAGTTGGACTAGGAACGGGGGAACCTACTCCTACTTGGAGTAGGATTCCCCCCCTTGGGGCGCACCCCTTGAGGACGGCTGGCCCCCTCCTCCACTCCTTTATATACGGGGGAAGGGTGCACCCCATAGACACACAAGTTGGTCAAATTGATCTTTTAGCCGTGTGCGGTGCCCCCCTCCACAGATTTCCACCTCGGTCATATCATGTAGTGCTTAGGTGAAGCCCTGCGTCGGTAACTTAATCATCACCGTCACCACGCCGTCGTGCTGATGGAACTCTCCCTCGGCCTAAGCTAGATCTAGAGTTCGAGGGATGTCACCGAGCTGAACGTGTGCAGATCGCGGAGGTGTCGTGCGTTCGGTACTTGATCGGTTGAATCACGAAGACGTTCGACTACATCAACCGCGTTACATAACACTTCCGCTTTCGGTCGATGAGGGTACGTAGACAACACTCTCCCCTCTCGTTGCTATGCATCACCTAGATAGATCTTGCGTGGTCGTAGGATTTTTTTTGAAATTACTGTGTTCCCCAACACTTCCTTGCTTGGTCTCTTCAAGCTAGGACTGCCTTTCATGGTGCAGACAAAAGAGGCAATGACACATTCGTGGCTACGGTTGCCTAGTCGCTTTGGAAACCGAGGAATGCAAGAGTGTTTCAATCGAACGGAGCGAACGAAGCAAATCAAAACGGTGGCTCGGCTACATACCCACATCATGGACGAAATTAGGGACAGAAAAGAGGGAGGGTTGGGTGTTGGTGTCCTTAACCTTTATGTGTGAGAGAGTAGGCTTAGGTTTTAGGTGTTGGTGTTGAGTTGTTCAACTTGAAGTGAATGTTCGCATCTATCGCAAGTTTCTTGTAAATGTTCTCTCTTTCTTCTATAAAAATATGATACGCCTTTGGCGTACTCTAAAAAAAGAAGAGAGAGAGAGGTGAAGATGTGAAGTATTCTTTAACTAGTGATTTCGCCCCGCAAGAGGTGCCCACTTGTAGCAATCTAGCAGTTTTACCTTTTTATTGTAGATTCGTGTATTCAAAATGTCCTATCTCTTAGCCGCGGGTCTAAATTTCAAACCGTTTTCATCTTTGGATTCCTCGCATCGAGATCTCTGAAACTAGATCCCATGTTGATAGGTTTTGACAAAAAAAATTCCAAAAAAAAAACAAAGAAAGAAAACCGAGCCAAAAGCACGTTTTTTCGCTTTCTTTTTACTTTTTCGAAGAGGCACAACTATGACTCTTGCAAAGCAATTATGTGTCTCCACAAGAAGCAAATCTGTGCCTCTCACGGTACTAAAAAAAATGTGTTTTCCCTTTTTCCATAGGCATAGCTATGCATCTAGCGAAAACAAATTTGTGCCTCCATGAGAAGTTAATTTGTGCCTCTAGCAAGAGAAAATAAAATAAATTCTTTCTCTTTTCCGAGAGGCATAAAATAAATTTACTTCTCCCGAAAGAAAATTTGTGCCTCCACGAGAAGTAAATTTGTGCCTCTCGCGAAAAAAACATTGTTTTGCTTTTCCGAGAGGCAGAGCTGTGCCTCTCGCGGAAACAATTCTATGCCTCTCGCCAAGAAAAAAATGTGTTTTCTTTTCTTTTTCCGAAAGACACAACTGTGCCTCTCGTAGGAGCAAATCTGTGCCTCCATGAGAAGCAAATATGTGCCTCTTGTAGAAGAAATCATGTTTTTTCGCATAAATATTTTTTGAATTTCTTTTGTCCAAAACCTAAGGAAACCCGAGCAAAAGGTGAAAAGACAAAAAAAACAAAAAAAACATTTAGAACCTGAAAATGCGTACAGAAAAATAAAATATGAAAATTGGGGGGCTCCCCCAAGGAGTACTCCTTAATTAGTTATAAATAGTTTCTTTAGACACATTATTTATAATTAGCTTTTTTTTAGGGAAAGTTATAAATAGCTGCTCCTCAGACTAGTTGGTCCCTGTATATGGGCCAGTTCTTTTGCTAGCTTTTTGGGCTTCCAGAATAAGCTGCCCCCTACCCAGCTTATTCTAAAAGCCCAACCAAATTTTATTTTTAGAAGCCTACTAGTCAAGTCTTAATTACTACGCTTCTAAAAAAATAAATTTGGTTGGACTTTTAGAATAAGCTAGGTAGGGGGCAACTTATTCTAGAAGCCACCAAAAGAACTGGCCCTATAGCTCATTAGATCCATAAAGGCCTTATCCATGAGGGCTCAACTTTATAGCCTTATTATTTGACGCTTTAGGCGCTGAATTGCCATTAAAGCGCCGCGGATGCTCGTGGGCTGCGACCCAAATAGTAGTCCATCGCTCACTAAGCTTGCCTGGTCGTTTTTTTTCTGGCTCACTAGTTCAGAACAAGCAGATACCATTTTCTTATAGATTTGAAAAAAAAACCATGATTTTTAAAAAAATGCTCATCAATTTAAAAAAATCCTGAATTTTAAAAAATGTTTGTGGATTTGAAACAAATTCCACGGATTAGAAAAACTATTTGCAAATTTTAAAAATGCTAAAGGTTTTAAAAATGTTCATGAATTTTAAATAAAAATCTAAAAAATGATGAATTTTAGAAATTTTCACAAAAATAGAACTTTATTCACGAATTTGAAAAGGTAAATAAACTAAAGAAAACGTCAATAAAACACAGAAAAGGAAAAAAAGAGGGAAAAATCGGAATGGAAGCTTCCCAAAACCGTGACTGTGTGAGAAGCTTTCGTGGGCCGGCCTACCTAAAACCTATAGCCGGGACTATGGGCGCCCTCAACCGATAGCTAACTATATGGCGCCTTAAACGTCAAATAGAAATTACCCTTGTCCATCTTCCTTCTCATCGGCTCTCAGTTGCTGGCCAGTTGCTTCATTTAGCCCAATCACTGCAATTGGCCTATCTTCAAATCCTTCCATATATTATGTACAAGCTAAAAAAAATCGGCACGCCTTCTAAGAGTGAAATCTTGCAATTTGAGGTGATCGAGACTACAAAAAATGAAAACTTTAGGAAACTAGGAATTAGCAAAAGCTATTTCTTCAAGTTGTGTGTGTGCGCTCCCCTCAAAAAAAAAAAGTTGTGTGTATGCGCGTTGGGGTGCAGATCCTCTGTTGTAACAACACTGCAGTTACAGTCAAAGTTGTGTGGAGCTGACCCCACGTGTCACCTGCAGCACGGCACTGGTAACTGCAGAGGATCCCAACCCGCGCATCTGATGGTGTATCAACCACCTTATGATACACCGGTGACAAGAAGATCACAAACCTTTGCAACCCCATGATAAAGCTTGCCACTTGTTCAGATCCAATAGTATCGTTTCTGCACCATGTCAGAGTGATTATAATTGATCGACTCAGAAACAACTGCGCTTGAAGAATAGCAAAGCCGTATCAATGTATAGCACATACTGTTAGCAAATTGTGTATGTGCCTATTTGTGGGGCAGTTGAGTTATAGGTGCCTAAAAAGTGTAACACTCTACCGAGTACACATGGGTTTGAATTCTGGTATCCGACACCTTGGTGGATGGATGTACCTTGTGATGGCAAAATATGGATTTTGTGAATGTCTTTTAGTCGGGAGTGTAGTACGCCATATCCTTGTGATCCGTGGGGCTGAAAACAACGAGTCCCCCTCAGCACGACAGGGTGGAATGCAGACCC
>NC_041385.1:717678038-717736583 GCF_002162155.2 Triticum dicoccoides
TAGCCAGAGTAAATTAATTCAGTAAGTTTCTGGAAGCAAAGAACAATTTACTCGCTGGATTGTTAGTGGCCAATACGTCGCGACTTGGACAAACAGCACCCACTTGGCTGTCGAACAGATTGCACCAAAATCTTGACCCAGTTGGCGTCTCGTGACTGCCGGCATCTCGTGACCAAAACCTTGCTCTGGCACCGAAAGCAACCACCGCAAGCTCTGCCCATGTCCACGGCCAGCCAGTGCATCTTTCTCGAGGAAAAAGAGAGAAGAAAGAGGCCGCACATAGACAGTATGACCAAACGCACCGCAGATCCCGAGCTTCCGAGAATTGCTCTCTGCGACTGCGACTGCGACTGCAAGAAGTCGCCAGACTGCGCGTGGTACGGCTCTGGTTGTTTGTCCCGAAATCGAGAGGCAAGCCCACGCCGTCGTGCTCAAGGAGGAGAGGAGAGCGAGAGAAGAAAACAAGAACTAGGCTGGGAGAAACGCAGAAATCCAAGCACCCCCGCCACGCTGCTCTCTCCGGAATGCAGAATCCAAGCATCTTCACCCCGACTGCTTTTCCAGTTCCCACACTCCTCTGGCATATACAGACATACACCTCTGCATGTTCAGAGATGATACGCCATGCCTGTGTGCTCTGCTTCCTCTTGGCCTTCACCGCCATTAACCATCCCAAGCATCCTAGGTAGGTAGTTCCTTGAAGCATGCACGTCCTTTAACTGAACATAGGTTTCCTCTTCTCCCTCAGGGTTTTCCTTGAAGCATGTTCTTTCGCTGATTATTAGGTTTACTACTATTCCCACATAGATTTTGCGCACTGTGTCCGCCGTTTCGATGTTGCATATGATTGGCGCAAATAATTGACCCATCTCCCCTTCCCTCCATAACCTCTGGCTCTGTAGAGCAGAAGGAACAAAAAGAGGTGAGCAAAGCGGCTAATGAAGCATATTATTGGACTCCTTAAGTTCAAAACTGAGATAAATAAAGAAAATAAGATGGGTGCAGAGAAGGCACATGTGCGGCAAGAAGGGACAAAGGTGGTGCGGTGCAAAAACAATGCAAGGACGGTCCCCCGTTGCTAAGTTTCAGAGGCCTCTGTTATCCCGTGTGTGCGTGCATACGAGAGAGAGCTTAGCCACCTGTTGGTGGTCACCTCAGTCCCCACTGCGCCCCTCTCTACAGTCTACACCATCGTCTGCATGGTATGGCACAGGGATATGCATACATATGCTAGGCAACAGCAGAGCCACAAGGCAACACACACATACGCACAAGAGCTCTTGCAGTATTGCACCCGTCTGCCATCTATATAGCCTCTAGCATTTGCTCCCTTAAGCTGTTTCTCTAATTCCAAGCATACTACCATCCTCCCGTTCCCTATCCATCTTCTCATTTTGGAGAAGGGGGGTTATGGCCAGTGGCAGCCCCACAACTACCTCCAGCTCCCTGCTCCTCTTCTTCCTCCTCTCTTGCTTGCTCATCGGCCATGCTCTCTGCAACCAAGGCCACCATGGCAGCATCTCAGGTTTCACCTCTGCACTACAAATACTGAGTGCTCTTTCTCTGTTCTTGCATGAGATTGGCTTGTTTTCTTTTTCTTTCTTTAGTGTGCATATGTTCACTATGTATTCACTAGTTTCACTTCAATCTACTGTCCAGGTGCAGACTATGGAGAACAATATGCTCACCAGGGATTACCTGAAGAACATACGGACTTGCAAGAGAACATCAAGGTACATATGCCATCTAGTCAGTACTAAGTGCCGTTCTTATAGGTACTATATTTTCTAGTGTTTTCAGCACATGATAAATAATGCCTGAATAAAGATTCTGTAAACTTCAACTTGCTTGAAATACTACATACCTGTCTATGGAGTTTTTGGTAAGCAGACTGATAGAAAGAGGAAACAGTAGCCACTTGCCTCCTTCCTTGCTCCTACAGTTAGTACGAGAAGCTCTAAGAACAAGAGCAAAACAGCATGGGTGCGGGATATGCAAGTTAATTCGGAAAATGGGGCCCATGACATGGCCATCTGAAAGCAACAATAACTAACATGATGTTCACATGCTTCACAGCAGGGTCTAAACAAGGAGAAACCGCCCAAGTATGCAAGGAGAATGCTGATTGGTTCAATTGCTCCCATATGCACGTACAACGAATGCAGGGGGTGTCGATCCAAGTGTACTGCTGAGCAAGTTCCGGTGGATGCAAATGACCCCATGAATAGTGCCTATCATTACAAGTGTGTCTGCCACAGGTGATCATTGATGGTTAGTAGGAGCTTCTATGATATGATATGTCTAGTGGAGAGTAGTAGTTTTCCTTCAGTCTCCCCTTCTTTTCCTTCTATTCTCTTTCTCTGTTAAAAAGGCTTCTTCTTTTTTTCCTTTTTCTTTTTTACTAGAGGTTAACTAGTAGCAGACTGGAGGGGCATTTTGTACTGTAAGATGTCTAGTTCAGCTTGTGAACTAGTAATTTTGAGAGTGAATGGTCTGAAATTTTGATATCGGAAAACCAGCTTGGCTGTGCAGATAACCAGTTTCTTCGTTAATGCTCCCTCCGTCCCAAAATAAGTGTTGCTGGTTTAGTACAAAGTTAGTACAGCTTTGTACTAAATCAGCGACACTTATTTCAAGACGGAGGGAGTATATTGCAACTAGAAATCAAATCTATAAGCAGACCCCGATGTGTTCTTCTGCTTGAATAGGCTTAGAACTTCAGACTTGATCTTCTGGACTGTTGGTCTCCAACTGTGCAGTGTATAAATGCTGTAAACGTTCGTATGTTCCACCAGAAGTTGACAGTATCTTCTCTAGTCTCTACCCTGGGCATCTTCAGCTCTCGTGGGATTTTGTGCCATCCCTCTTTCCATGTAACAACGTCACCACCTGTACTGTACAAGGGAGCAGTAGATTCATATTGACAAATCAGAGAAGAAAGAAGATGGTGACTTCTGTGCAGACTGCATTTCCTCAGCAGAGCAGGCTTCATCTGTTGAATTTAACCAACCAGGTCTAGTTTCATGTATGTACCACATTTTTACGCAAAAGCTATAGCATAGGTAATAAACAATCCAGTACCAAACAGAGCATTTATTTTGCAAGCAGAGAGGCCGCAGGGTGCCTTGTATGCATTCAACAAAAGAACAGTTGAAGATTTGTCCCAATAGGAAATATTTATTACCAATAGCTCTTTACTGGAGGGGTAAGGATGCTTATATACAACGGGACACTCTGGAGTAACTCATGTATATTTGAACGACACTGGCAGGTGCAGGTTCAAGCACTACTGTCCGTTGGCAAGTATTGCTCTCTTTAAACCTTTTTTTTTCCTGCTCAAATAGATTACTACGGTTCTACACAAAGCACTGTTCATCCTATATTCAGGTTCTGCATGTGTGTGATGACCCAGTTACATACAGGGCTGGTGTGGATCACTAACAGGGTGACATAGTTACCTGCAGAACCATGTTTACTTTAGTAGCCCGCCACCCACGTTCAAACCACAGGCTCCGCAGGTTTGTACCTGGTTGTTTCCTCTTAATAAATTAGCACATGGTCTAGTTTTTGTTGGTCTTGTTTTTATGTTTTACTTTAGTAAGTACATTTGACCAGTAGACAAGTAGAGCTCACAAAAATCTCTAGTGTTTCACCCAATAGAAAGAGATTAAGACATGAATTTTAGAAAGTTAACATACAGCACAACTATTGGAAGTCTTCAGAATTGACAGGTATTGTGCTTAAAGCCTTAATTATGCCTGTTTGAAAACAATTTCCTATTCACCAAAGGAATTCAGTGAGAATCATGCCTAAAGACAGAGGCGGCCAGTGTAAATGCTGGCCCGCACATTACATCGGCAGTTACGTTTGAACTTAATAATTTCCAAACCAAGAAAAAACAGCATGTAGGAAAATGCTCAAAGCAAGTAAATCGCACTATGCTGACCATGGGCCGATTACATGTGAAGAGCTGAGGGTAGCAGCTTTACCATTTGCTCCTACTGTAGCTTCAAATGGCTTCAGGACCAGCATGTAGATCTCCTAAAAAGACAATGAGAAAAAAGAAGATCAATCCAGTTGTATCCTGAGAGTGACATTACAGAAGAGGGTTCGTATGGCGAGAGGAATAAAAAGCTGCCGCACAGTGGCCCTAGTGCTACTCTAGCGGTAGAAGCAGGTCAGCATTTTTCTTAAGAAAACAAGAAGAGGTCTCCTATGAAGTGGTCCTGCAAAAATATTCACATGGAAGTAAGCAGTAGGATCCATCTCGAGCTGTTTTGTTTTGTATAACATGAGATGCATGCCTTCGACCCAACATAGGATGACACATGGGTTGCAGCTCCTTCGAATCAAGGCCTGAAGGTTGCAGCTCTTTCGTATCTCTATAGTGCTCATAATAGTTAATGCTATTATATATTTATATTCTAATTTATGCTAAAGCATGCTTCTAGATCGGCAGCATTCAAAAAAATGGCCAGCCAATTTTGACATCACTAAGGTTATGAAATTTGCCTATGGGCATCCAAGAGAATCTCTGGTCAGGAAACTGGATATTCAGAACAGCTTTGTAATGTGGAAAACAATGAATTTGACATGAAGCCAAATAATTCACGTAAAGAGAACATGGTTGTTCTTTGCACTTCTATGCTTAGATGGTCATTCCTACTATATTTCACATGATTAATTTCCATCTATTTTCATTCAAACATAAAATAATAGTGTAGAAAGTAGACAGAAATAGCTAGCGACATTGACAATTGGACTTGCTGCATACTATCTCGATGACGCCAGCCTTCAACCTGAGTTTCACTTTTCTTCATTCTGAGGATATTAAAGACCAACTCAAGAGAGGTTCGATGTCTTTTTATTAAGATCAAACTTGTGGTTAAGCCTGAAATCGTTATCAAAACTTCATGATCATCAACTGGTAGCCCCAAACTGTTCCTTACCCATTCAAACTGGCTGAAAGAAGGGATAAAAACATCAAGCTCAAATAGAGTTTGTCCATTCAACAAATATGTTTCACATAGTGAACTACGAAGGTTGAAATTAATTACCTCCGTGCAAGCAAGTCGATGAAAGCAAAATGGACCACCACCCCATGGATCTCAAGATCTCTGCGTTTTGGTACCTTTTAGTCAGTCTGCAACTAAGTCCAGTAAAATGAATACAAGGCATGGACCAGTGTGCAAGTAACTAAGCACCCATTTGGCTGCTATATCAATAGAACTTGGGAGGTAGCTCTTCCAACAGTGTAATTAACTACCAGGTGCAATTTTTGATCATGTTGATATCTCCAAAGTCCTCTGGGAAATAAGACACAGCTCCAACCAAACACTTTGTTTTCCTGAAACCAATGAAGTGCGGAAATGTTCAGAAGGACTAACTTGGATTTGGACACTAAAAAGGGCAATAGTGGCAATTATGTTTTGTTTTATCTGAAACTCACATTTGCAAATGTTTGTCATGACAAGCAGCTTCATAAAGAAACCCTGGGACACTGAGTTTTCAAGAGCTCCATCCAGCATTGTAGCATTTCATGCCGAGAATGTTCAATCAACTAACAGGCATCACACCAAGGGATTCAACACAATTTCGGTGCAACAGAGAAATCAAGCAGATGCTACCATGTTAGATAAATTCCACAGCATCATGTAAATTTCATCCTTATCAGGATGTGAACTGCCTCCATTCACAAACTCGTGTATTTGTCCATCCGCCTCAATCACACTCCTTCCAATGTCCTTCTTCATCCCTTCCGCACTCATCAATCTCCTAATCCTCGAGACACCATCCCACATTCCTTCATCAGCATAGATATTGGACAGAAGAACATAGACTCCCGAGTCGTCTGCTCCAAGACTTGCTAGGCGCTCAACCGACAGCTCAGCCAGCTCGACGCACCTATGACTTCGGCAGGCAGCAAGCAGAGATCCCCACAATTCTGGAGTTGGCTCCATGGGCATTGTCTCTATGGCATGCCTAGCCTGATCCAAATGTCCAGCCCGGCCAAGGAGATCAACCAATGCACCATAATGTTCAACCTTTGGATCTATCCCAAAATCCGTCTTCATTCTATGAAATATCTGTAAACCCTCTGAGATCAACCCAGCATGTGTGCATGCAGTCAGCACGGCAAGCACACTAAGATCATCCATTGGTGCTCCTTCAGACTCCATTTGGCAGAAAAGCTTGACAGCATCAAGTCCGCAACTATGAGTTCCAAGTCCAACAATCATCACATTCCAAGTAACCACGGTCTTGTCAGGCATGCTTTCAAATATCAGCATGGCGAGATCCAAGCGCCCACATTTCATGTACATATCTATCAGAGCTGTCTTCACCACAACATCGAACAAAATCTTCTTCTTCTCCAAGTAAGAGTGCAGCCACCTGCCTTGCTCCAGAGCTCCCAGCTGTGCGCATGCCGTGACAGCCCCAACTGCAGCGACCCTATCAGGTCTGATACCGCACCTCAGCATCCTTTGGAAAAGTTCCAAAGCCTCAGAAGGCTCGCCACACCTGACATACCCGTCTACAACAATGCTCCACGAGATCACATTCCTCTCAGGAATCTCATCAAATAGCACCCTCGCCTCGTCCATCCTCCCCTGCCTAGCATATCCATCGATCATCGAATTCCAGCACACCAGATCCCTGTCAGGCATTTGATCAAACAGCTCGCGCGCACGGTCCACACCTCCAGACCGCTTCCCGTAGGCATCAATCATGGCGGCCCAGGAGAACGCGTCCCTACGCGGCATTTCGTCGAACAGTTCCTGCGCCAGCTCCACCTCGCCGCACCCAACGTACCCCGCCACCATAGAGTTCCACGAAACGAGGTCCAGCACGCCGTCATCGAACACCCTCCGCCCGGAGCGGCAGTCGCCGGCCCTGCAGTAGAAGCTGATCAGCGCGTTCCTCGTGAACAGGTCGCGATCCAGACCCCTCCTCACGGCCTCGGCGTGCACCAGCAGCCCGACCGCGCAGCCGCACGCCTTGAGCACGGCGGGGAAGGTGTAGGCGTCGGGGTCCACCGCGCCACGGCGCATGCGCGCGAAGTAGGCGAGGGCCCTGCGGGGGCTCGAGGGGGCGTGGAGGCGGATGAGGGTGTTCCAGGGGAAGGCGTGGCCGGAGGCGGCCCCCGGGAGGCGGGCGAAGACGGCGTCGGCGTGGGCCGCGGCGTTGGCGGACGCGAGGGCGAGGAGGAGGAGGTTGGAGAGGCGGAGCGGGGAGGCGGCGAGGTGGCCGGAGGTGAGGAGGAGGGCGTGGCACTGCAGCGCGTGCGAGGCGGAGCCGCAGGCGCGGAGGGGGGAGAGGAGGATCGAGAGCGCGAGCGGGGGCGGCGGAGAACAAGACATGGCGAGAGTTTGAAATTCTGAAACGACCGACTGTCCCTGAGATCGAGTCGGAAACCAATCCAATGTCACACTAGAGTTCGATTTTTTTGTCTCCTTTTCCTTTAGGGAAGTGTTTAGAAACGGTGCGCCGGCCGAACCGTTCCGCCGGTCCCGTGCGGGCCACTCGATCGAAGCGCATCGCACGCCTCGCGCTTCTTCCGATCCCCTTCTTCCTCCTTCAGATCCCGCCGCCCCTTCTTTCCCGCTGGCCACCCTCCCCCCTCGGCTGCAGGTTCCTTCCGCGCCCGGCGAGCCGGAGTTGGAAGTCGCCATGGATGCGCCCGTCACCATGCCCGCTCCCTTCGCCATGGCCGCGCGTGATGAGGCCAAGCACCGGGATGCATCTGACAAGCAAGCGGTGCTACAACCGGCGTCCAAATATGCTACGACCGGTGAGCCAAAGTGCTGCAACGGGCATAATTTTTTGCTACTATGGACGGCGACCGCGGTGACCACACTTGCAGATGCTGCAACCGCTCTAGCTAGATGCTGGAACCGGCATGATTTTTTGCTACTACGAGGTGGTGACTGCGGTGACCACGCGCCCACAGATGCTGCAACCCGCTCTCGCTAGATGTTGGAACCGGCAACGGAAAATGTTGGAACCACGATGTTCATTTTTGCTGGAACCGGCGAGGTGATTTTGCTACAACCAATACTGAAGAATAAGTTTTTGATGGACATGCACCAGAGCTGCAACCAGTACTGGAAAATGCTACATCCAGCAAACAGAAAAGCTACATCCGGCTTTAGAAAAAGCTTCAACTAGATATGGTTTGACATTTTTGCTTCAACCATGTGGTTTTTTGCTACTACCGTCCACAGTTTTTGCTACATCCATTTTTTTTCTCACGACGGCCAGATGCCGGTGGTGGGTTTCTGTGAATTCCGGCGGCGAGATCCAGCACGGGGGGAAGGGGGGGGCAGGGGCGGATGCTGCAACCTAGTGGCCGGCGAGCTGCTACGGGCTCGTGGCGGGTTGCAACCTCGACCGGCCGTAACCATGGCCGCACGCTGCTGCATCCATGGAGGTTTCAGGAACACACGAAGCGATATAGGTGAGGACGGGCGACCAGCGGCGAGGGCGGCGACCGTAGGCGACCGACGGCGGGGGGGCGACTGGCGGTGAGGAGGCGAGGCGAGGCGGTCGGCTCGTGCTGGGGCGTCAACGAGCATGAGGGGGCCCGTCCTTTTCCCGTGCGGGGGGGTTGAAGAAGGAGGTGAGGAAAGGAACGAATCTGACGGTGCAGGGGGACCAGATCTGACGGCTGGGGCTGGACCGGCCCAACCATTGGGCCGGTGCGCCGGCGCAGATCACTCGCCTTTCCTTTAACACACTCACGTCCTAGTATCACAAGCCCTCGCAGTCGCAGTCCGATGGAAATGCCTCCTTTCATTGAACAACATCGCCGGAAGCATTAAAAAAATCCAGGAATTATGGTATCTTCATCAGCGATCCGTAAATTTCCTCCCGCATTCATTCATCAACCCTGACTGTATACATTTCAAATCACATTTCAACTAACCCCACGAAATTTATGCAAATCGACCGATATTCATCAAAATTCGAATAGAAAATAGCACAAATCATCCATAAATA
Organism: Triticum dicoccoides; assembly: GCF_002162155.2. Taxonomy (NCBI): domain Eukaryota; kingdom Viridiplantae; phylum Streptophyta; class Magnoliopsida; order Poales; family Poaceae; genus Triticum; species Triticum dicoccoides. Next base: position 717,687,039 of record NC_041385.1, read on the forward strand.
GCATGCAAATTAAGTCTAGTATAACAATATCTGAAATTCGACTAGATTAACCGGATGCCCAACAAGTTTTTTATCAACGGATCATGTTATTCCACACATACTCCCCTTTCAGCTTCATCCAACAATGTGTGTACGTAATGGCCGTCCCTCTGACCTGTGGTACACCACGACAACACGAGCTACATAATGTGTAGACCAACATTGAATGAATGAATCGATTAACAAGTTGAGTAAGAGGAAGCAAAACTTACGATCTTGTCCTCTGCCGCGAGCATGGCCACCTTGCCTCCAGCTAACGAACAACGTCACAAAACTTGGTGATGCTGGTCTGGTCTGGATAGTGTAATTATCGATACGATAACGACCTCACGTTGTGTTCTTGAATGATGCGCAATGTGCTTTCATGCGTGAAATGATTCATGCACTTGCTGCCAGAAGGTCCCCCTCTGCTCCTGCCTACGAAATCCGCGGATACGTCCAACCACGCATCGCACAACGACTCATCCTCCATGATCGAGTAGCTCGCATCCTTCATACTCAAAAAAAAGATATAGCGATAAAAAATAAGCTCAAAGGCATTTGACCGAACACCTGTCGGGCGTGGTGTCCGCTATGGAGGTTGTCGACAGGGGGGCAGAGTATTCCTGGGTACAAACGGCTCCAGGGTGGACAACGTTGTCAAAAAGGCGAGCGGGCATGTCTGTGCTGGTTGCGGACGTCCAGCAATACCTCTGTGGCAGCCAGAGAGGTACAATATCGGTGACGGAGGTGGAGGGTGCAGATGCAAAATAAGGGGGAGAAAGGGCGGAGTGGAAGGAAATGGGACCGAGAGGGGGATTGGGTGGGTCGGGGGTGTCGGAGTCCTACGTGGTTGCTGTCCGAACTCTAGCAACCCCCTCCCCCCACTTTGTCTCGAATTTACGGGAGAAAACACGTCTGAACAGTTCGGCAGACCGATACAAGCCCGCGTTGGATGGTTTCTGTGGTCCGAATGTATGCGGGCAATTTAAGGGTCTGCCTTGGAGATGCCCTAATGCAAGCACCAATGTCAAGTCAAAGACTTGAATCTTGATGGACCAGGGATACCACTGTCCTCCTAACCATTCAACCACAGATTGGTTCGCTTTTTTCTCTCGTTGTTTATCACCTCTTCATCTTGCAAGTAATACATCGCGAAGACTGCGTATAGGTCGTCGTTTTGGGGCCGCGTCGAAGCTCAGCCGCAACCCGCTCGGACACCTCGATGCCCTGTCGCAATGCGTTCGCATTCTTGCGAAGGACGACGTGGAGTAAACGGTCCATGTCGGAGTCAAAGGGCAAGGGGACGACCAGAGCGAAAGGTCCAGGCCGCTTGCCTGGCGTGACAAGCTGCCCACGCCTCGAACTCCAGAAGCTGCCACGGGTTGGGAAGACATGGCACTAGCACCCAACATCGTCTGGGAGTGCAGATCAGCGGTGGTGGCCCAGAGATGCAAAGAGCCTCGCTAGGCCACCAGGGATGGCACATACCTCAACAAAACGCGGCTGCACTCACCCCGCCACCCCGGGAGGTCGAAGATCTACCCTTGTCCATCCACAACCTATAGGGGGTGAGCTCCTCACTAGAGGTCGTGGAGTTCGAATCCGCCCCGAGTGAGTCCCAATCAGTGGGATCGGGCTCGGATTCGGATCCGTTCTCCTAGCTGGACATAGTGGCGCAGGGTGGCAGGGAGGGGACCAAACTGAAGCGAAGGGGAGGAAGAGAACAGAGAGGAGTGCGGTCAAGGCGAGGGTAGGGTTTGGTCTGGCATGTGGAAGGGGTGAGTTTTTTTGAGCGGTCGGGTCGGTCCGACATGATAGACGCGTTCGGATTGCCCCAAATCCGTCCCACATATTAGTTGGGTCTGAAGTATGTTGGAAAAGCCCGACCATTTGGGCTCGAACTAAGGGGTCCAGTTGTGTAGGTTGTTGGTACGAACCATGTGCGGTCTGTCCGCCCGGATAAATGGGGAGTAGGGATTTTGGTTGGAAACACTCTTATGTTTGCCATACTTCTACCGCAACAGCTTTGCTTTGCAAGCTTATACATTTTTTTTGAAAAAGGGTGGATTTTATTTGCTTAAAATAAAGTATCAAGAGGAATACACATAATAAGCACACACACCCCGCCTCTGCATAGTTGTCCTCTGCATAGTTAGGATGCACACAATCAACATCAACACACACACGCACAAAAACACACCAACAAATAGCGAAGTCATACATAACCAAAGTTATACGTATGCGAGGAAAAAACAAAAGGAAACCCCAAAGCGGTCAAATCTACGATTGGCAAACTATAACAATGACCATATTCGCACCAACCATCTCATGACCATATTTGCAAGCTTATACATGTGTTCCTTGTTTGAGTTTTGTTTGAACAATAATCATGGGAGAGCTTCCCCACTTGAATCAATTACTCAGAGGGGCCAAAACTAGTTTGGCAGAATTACCGGAGGTACACCAAGGTGTGAGAAGAGGTAGTCGTGCCATGATATGGCGGTTACCTTTAAAGAGGCCTCCCTAAATCTATTGATCCAAAGACTGGAAGTCGGACGTGATGTTCTGTAATGTTACGAGAGGTATTTTTTTTCATCTCGAAACACCTTAATGTTCAGCCAAGTCAACATAACTCCTAGCTAAGTGGAGACTTTTTCCCCTAGGGTTACGCCTAGGGTTTTCCTATCCTCTGGTGCGCCGCCGCAAAGAGTTTTGCCTCGCAACCGCTTGAGCACCAGCGGGCGCTTCCTAATCTTGACGACCAGCGACGCCCAACCTGCTGCTCTTGATAGAAGTAGTTTGCCCCAGGGGTTTTGAAGGGGATCATGTGATTTGATGGCGACTCTAGAGGAGATGAGAGCCTCGCGGGCAAAAGGGGCAGAAGACTCCAGCTGGAGGGGGAATCGACCACAGAGGGCCTCTACATCATCTCCAAGGCCTCTCCGATGAGTTGTGGGTAGTTTTACCACAGACCTTCAGGTTCATAGTTATTAGCTAGATGGCTTCCTCTCTCTCTTTGATTCTCAATACAATGTTCTCCTCGATCTTCTTGGAGATCTATTCGATGTAACTCTTTTTGCGGTGTGTTTGTCGAGATCCGGTGAATTGTGGGTTTATGATCAAGTTTATCTATGAGAAATATTTGAATCTCCTCTGAATTCTTTTATGTGTGATTAAGTTATCTTTACAAGTCTCTTCGAATTATCAGTTTGGTTTGTGATAGAGGCAAAGGTGTCCCGTCTTTCGATGAGATGATGGATATCACTTTGGTGGCAGTCGACTTTGACGATCCAACTACGAACATGCGAGGACGTCGCGCGTTAGCAATCGCTAAACCAACTCCGAGAGGTTATTGACCACGCCGGAGCACGATCAACCTGACCACGAGGGTCTGTTTCCTGCGAGCAAACGAAGAACAAGCAAGAAACTGAGATTGCAATCTGGATATTGCGAATATAAGATGAAAGCTTTATTGATCAAGGTGGGGTTCTGTGACGCCTTTGTCTGGTCGTTGAACACAAACGAAGTACGCGAAGTTGCAGCTATGGCGAACTTTTAATCTAAACAAAACCCAAAGTCTAAACGATGCCCTAAGGGCTGTATATATGGAGGAAGAGGGGGGAATTTCGTGGCCCTTGGTGGAGGGGTCCGAAATCAACCCTATCTCTTGTTTCCCCACACATACGGACTCTAAAAATAGCCTATACTTATGTATTTCGAAATTACATGGGCCTGGCCCAATAATAAGGTGACGCAGCACCCAAAATAGCCTCGGGACGAAATTTATGAAGTGGCATCTTGTATATTTCGTCCAAGGCTTCATGCACCCATTATGGTGGCTTCAAAGTCCTGAAATCATCACTTGTAACTCCGTTCTTGTTCCCCTTGCGCATGCCATCATCTCCATGCTTGTTCTTGCTCCAATGTTCATCCTTCTCCAAGCTAGGCCCTTCATTTGTAAGCAAAACAAATGTATCCAATTTAGGCAGCATCATATTCTCATGAACATTAGAATCATTACCAAGAAACGAAAGTACCTGGTAATTTAGTTGGCGTGCACGAGCTCTAGTAATTGGTCCAGTATGTATAGCAGCAGGGGCTGTGGGTGTAACAATTGTATTGATGTCCTCATCAGATAGCATATTTGTTGTCGTGGATAGATTCTCGAAAATGGCACACTTTATACCATGTCATAAAAGCGATGATGCTGTTAATGTTGCTGATTTGTTCTTTCGTGAAATTATTCGCTTGCATGGTGTGCCAAATACTATTGTTTCAGATCGTGATACTAAATTTCTTAGCCACTTTTGGAGATGTTTATGGGCTAAGTTGGGGACTAAACTGCTTTTTAGTACTACTTGTCACCCCCAAACTGATGGACAAACTGAAGTAGTCAATAGAACGTTGTCTACTATGCTTAGGGCTGTTTTGAAGAATAATAAGAAAATGTGGGAGGAATGCTTGCCTCATATTGAATTTGCTTATAATCGTTCATTGCATTCTACTACTAAGATGTGCCCTTTTGAAGTTGTGTATGGTTTCCTACCTCGTGCACCTATTGATTTGTTGCCTCTTCCATCTTCGGAGAAGGTTAATTTTGATGCTAAACAACGTGCTGAATTGATTTTAAAAATGCATGAGTTAACTAAGGAAAACATTGAGCGTATGAATGCTAAATATAAACTTGCTGGAGATAAGGGTAGAAAACATGTTGTGGGTGAGGAAGATGAACTTCCGTCGAGGACGACTTCATTTCAAGAAGGGGTGGATGATGAGGACATCAATACAATTGTTACACCCACAGCCCCTGCTGCTATACATACTGGACCAATTACTAGAGCTCGTGCACGCCAACTAAATTATCAGGTACTTTCATTTCTTGGTAATGATTCTAATGTTCATGAGAATATGATGCTGCCTAAATTGGATACATTTGTTTTGCTTACAAATGAAGGGCCTAGCTTGGAGAAGGATGAACATTGGAGCAAGAACAAGCATGGAGATGATGGCATGCGCAAGGGGAACAAGAACGGAGTTACAAGTGATGATTTCAGGACTTTGAAGCCACCATAATGTGTGCATGAAGCCTTGGACGAAATATACAAGATGCCACTTCATAAATTTCGTCCCGAGGCTATTTTAGGTGCTGCGTCACCTTATTATTGGGCCAGGCCCATGTAATTTCGAAATACATAAGTATAGGCTATTTTTAGAGTCCGTATGTGTGGGGAAACAAGAGATAGGGTTGATTTCGGACCCCTCCACAAAGGGCCACGAAATCCACCCCCTCTTCCTCCATATATACAGCCCTTAGGGCATCGTTTAGACCTTGGGTTTTGTTTAGATTAAAAGTTCGCCATAGCTGCAACTTCGCGTACTTCGTTTGTGTTCAACGACCAGACAAAGGCGTCACAGAACCCCACCTTGATCAATAAAGCTTTCATCTTATATTCGCAATATCCAGATTGCAATCTTAGTTTCTTGCTTGTTCTTCGTTTGCTCGCAGGAAACAGACCCTCGTGGTCAGGTTGATCGTGCTCCGGCGTGGTCAATAACCTCTCGGAGTTGGTTTAGCGATTGCTAAGGCGCGACGTCCTTGCACGTTCGTAGTCGGATCGTCAAAGTCGACTTCCACCAAAGCGAAATCCACCATCTCATCGAAAGACGGGACACCTTTGCCTCTATCATCACCCAAATAAGGCTTCAAATCTGCAATGTTAAAAGTGGGACTAACCCCAAAATCTGCAGGCAGCTCAAGTTTATATGCATTATCATTTATTTTCTCTAACACCTTAAAGGGACCATCAGCACGTGGCATTAACTTTGATTTGCGCAAATCAGGAAATCTATCCTTACGCAAATGTAACCAAACAAGATCTCCAGGTGCAAACACAACATGTTTTCTACCCTTATCTCCAGCAAGTTTATATTTAGCATTCATACGCTCAATGTTTTCCTTAGTTAACTCATGCATTTTTAAAATCAATTCAGCACGTTGTTTAGCATCAAAATTAACCTTCTCCGAAGATGGAAGAGGCAACAAATCAATAGGTGCACGAGGTAGGAAACCATACACAACTTCAAAAGGGCACATCTTAGTAGTGGAATGCAATGAACGATTATAAGCAAATTCAATATGAGGCAAGCATTCCTCCCACATTTTCTTATTATTCTTCAAAACAGCCCTAAGCATAGTAGACAACGTTCTATTGACTACTTCAGTTTGTCCATCAGTTTGGGGGTGACAAGTAGTACTAAAAAGCACTTTTGTCCCCAACTTAGCCCATAAACATCTCCAAAAGTGGCTAAGAAATTTAGTATCACGATCTGAAACAATAGTATTTGGCACACCATGCAAGCGAATAATTTCACGAAAGAACAAATCAGCAACATTAACAGCATCATCGCTTTTATGACATGGTATAAAGTGTGCCATTTTCGAGAATCTATCCACGACAACAAATATGCTATCCCTCCCCTTCTTTGTTCGAGGTAAACCTAAAACAAAGTCCATAGATATATCCTCCCAAGGAACACTAGGTACAGGCAAAGGCATATATAAACCATGAGGATTGAGTCGTGACTTAGCTTTTTGACATGTAGTGCAGCGAGCAATAAAACGCTCAACATCCCGTCTCATCTTTGGCCAAAATAAATGTGTAGCAAGTACGTCCTCCGTCTTCTTCACGCCAAAGTGTGCCATTAATCCTCCTCCATGCGCCTCCTGCAACAACAAAAGACGAACGGAGCTAGCTGGAATGCATAGCTTGTTAGCACGAAACACAAATCCATCGTTAACAACAAACTTGTTCCACATTCTTCCTTCTTTACAATTCTGCATTACATCTTTAAAATCAGCATCATGCACATATTGATCTTTGATGGTCTCCAAACCCAATATTTTGAAGTCAAGTTGTGAAAGCATAGTATAGCGACGAGACAATGCATCAGCAATAACATTTTCTTTTCCCTTCTTGTGTTTAATGACATAAGGGAAAGTCTCAATGAATTCAACCCATTTAGCATGTCTACGATTCAGTTTAGCTTGACTTTTAATATGTTTCAAAGATTTATGATCAGAATGTATAACAAATTCTTTGGGCCATAAATAATGTTGCCATGTTTCTAAAGTCCGAACAAGAGCATATAATTCTTTATCATAAGTAAAATAATTCAGACTAGGCCCACTCAATTTTTCAGAAAAGTATGCAACAGGTTTGCCATCTTGTAACAACACACCTCCTAATCCAATTCCACTAGCATCACATTCAAGCTCAAAAGTCTTATTAAAATCAGGAAGTTGGAGTAAAGGAGCATGTGTCAACTTATCTTTCAATACCGTGAAGGCTTTTTCCTGTGCGGTACCCCAAAGAAAAGGCACATCTTTCTTTGTAAGCTCATTGAGAGGTGCAGCAATGGTGCTGAAATCTCTCACAAAACGCCTATAGAATCCAGCGATGCCAAGAAAACTCCTCACTTGTGTGACCGTTTTGGGCTGCGGCCAACTCTCAATAGCTTCAATCTTGGCTTTATCAACTTCAATTCCCTGTGGAGTAACAACATAGCCAAGAAAAGATACTCGGTCGGTGCAAAAGGTGCACTTCCCAAGATTACCAAACAAACGTGCATCACGTAGAGCAATAAAAACAACACGTAAATGTTCCAAATGTTCTTCCAAAGATCTGCTATAAATCAATATGTCATCAAAGTAAACTACCACAAATCGTCCAATGAAAGCACGTAAAACTTCGTTCATTAATCTCATGAAAGTACTAGGTGCATTAGTTAACCCAAAAGGCATGACTAACCACTCATATAATCCAAACTTAGTTTTAAATGCTGTTTTCCATTCATCTCCCAATTTCATACGAATTTCATGGTAGCCACTACGCAAATCAACTTTGGAGAATATTGTAGAGCCACTCAATTCATCAAGCATATCATCTAGCCTAGGAATAGGATGACGATAACGAATAGTAATATTATTAATGCCTCTACAATCAACACACATACGTGATGTACCATCCTTTTTCGGCACTAGAATAATAGGAACAACACAAGGACTAAGGGATTCACGTATATAACCTTTGTCGAGAAGCTCTTGTACTTGACGCATAATCTCCTTCGTCTCCTCTGGATTGGTACGGTATGGTGCACGGTTTGGCAATGAAGCACCGGGAATTAAGTCAATCTGATGCTCAATCCCTCGAATAGGAGGTAATCCCGGTGGCACGTCTTGTGGAAAAACGTCAGCGAACTCCTGCAAAATGTTAGTGACAGCAGGAGGCAAAGAGGAAGGCACGTCCTTGAATGAAAATAATGCCTCTTTGCACACAAAAGCATAGCAAACAGATTTGCTGAAATCTAGCTCATCAATATCAGATTTGGTGGCAAATAAGCATGCACTTTTCAGTTTAATTTCAGAAGCAACACTAGATGGTTTATTATTAGGCTTCATTTGTTGCTCAAATTCTTTTGCCACAATCTGATTTTCACTCTTATTCTTCTCCTGTTTTGCTTTATTAGCTCTATTAATATCATCTTTCAAAATGGAATCAGGAGTCATAGGAAGCAAAGTAATATTTTTATCCTTATGAACAAGAGTATAGTGATTGTTTCTACCATGGTGTACAGAATTTTTATCAAATTGCCATGGTCTACCAAGTAATAAGGAACATGCTTGCATAGGTACCACATCACAATCAACATAATCAGTTTGTAATTCCTGATAATATTCTTCTACAGAATTTTTTCCTTGTCTTAAACGCTGCAATTTTTGAAGCAATTCACGTTGATAATATGGTGGAACCCAACGCGTACGCATAGCAGTTTTCAAAGCAGCCCAAGTAGTTGGAATAGGATATAATCTACAATTTCAGACCACCAGACACATGCAAAACTAGTGAAAGCACAAACAGCAGCAGCAACCCGTCTCTCCTCGGGATATTGTAAACATGTAAAACGTTGTTCAGTTTCTAACTCCCAAGTAAGATATATATCAGGAACATATCTACCCTCAAATGGTGGAATATTCAATTTCAGTTTAGGAATATGGACATCATCTCGTACCTGAGGTGGTGGTGCAGGCCTACCATTACGAATATATACCTGAGGTCGACCTGCTGGTGGTGGTGCTGGTGGTTGCACGTAGTTCTGATTTTGAGCAACCTCATCCTCGTAATCTCCCACATAATCATCCTCCTCCGCATCAGCAGCAGGAGCCACAGAAGTATCAACAGCAGCACCAACAGTTTGGCCAAACACAAGAGGAACACGGCTCGCTCGGCGGAGGTCTATTTCGCGACGTGGAGGTAGTCGTTGTTGTTGTTGTTGGAGAGGTGCGTTAGGAGCAGCGGGTGGTGGTGGTGGAAGACGCGCGAGCAATTCATTAAACTTGTTATCGAGCTTTGTTTCGAACGTCTTCTCCATGCCATCTATCTTCTCCATGGCCTCTTCAAATCTGTTTAGCACGTCTTGCACCTGTCCACTCATCATTTGCTGAAATTTATCATGCAAATCCTTATTCGTCATGTTCTCCCAGTCAGTCTCGTCGGCTTGTGATCCTGGCATGGTTAGCAGCAATAGAAACACACAAGAATATGATCCTACAGACTACTAACAAGAGGTGGTGGTGGGTGTCACAAATCCGTCAAGCAAATCTCAAATTCTTACCAGTTCTTACCCAGCAGCAGGCGGTGATCGGCAACCGTTGTAGTCAAAAACTCTCAAAGCTTGGATAGAGCGATTACCAGGGAGAGTCAAACGCACGACGTAGATGCATGTGGAGCTGGGAAGGCTTATAATATGGTAGCAAAAAGGGTCAGCAATAATCAATTCAGAGATGCAAAGTTGAATAAACGCTCAACGACGGTACTGTGCTGGTCCTAGGCTAGACTGTGCTAGAGACGCGAGCCTAGAACACCAACAAAATCACGGCGCGGCACGTAAACAAGGGAAAAGCACACTCTGGAATTATTTTTTCGCTCTTTTTTTTGCGCTCTTTTTTTTGCGCTGCTTTTTTTTTCTGTGAAAAATCACTATAATGGCGAGTGTCTCAAAACTCTTCCTAGCTCAAACTGACAGGATGGACACGAAATTTTTTCGACCAAATTTTTTTTTCCGACTGCCCAGACCCAAAAACTGGAAACGGGTCAAAAAAAACTGCCTATAATGGCACCTGTCTCAAAACACTCAGAAACACCTAAAAATAGGATAGCCAGAATTTTTTTTGAAAAATGCGTTTTCGAAAAATTTTGGGCCTAAATGGAGCGTGGTTTCCGGACTCTTTTTTTTTCGAAACCTACTCCGGCAAGGAAACACGAATCGGAATCTAGATGGATCTCGAAAACAAACCTAATATGACAAGAACTCGGATTGGTGGTGGATATATGGTGGTAGATGGCAGTGGTGGTGGTATATGACAGCTGTGGTGGTATATGGATACGGATTCGAAGCGGTGGCGGATAAGCGGTGGTGGTAGATGGCAGGGGTGATGATGATGGTGCGGCGGCGGCGTGACAACTTATGACCAGAACTCGAAACTCTAAAAGACTAGACTCTAAGACCAGCAACTAGACATGACGATGCAACCGCAAATTCAACAAAGCAAAACCCTAAAAAGATTATGCAAAGGCTCAGATTGGTTCTGATATGATGAACTAACCCTAATTTTTTTTGTGGCTTTTTCGTGGACTATAGGTATGAAGAACATACTCGATCTAAACTATGAAAAACTGTAAAATCTCACCGAGCAACCTGGAAATCTGATACCACTTGATAGAGGCAAAGGTGTCCCGTCTTTCAATGAGATGATGGATATCGCTTTGGTGGCAGTCGACTTTGACGATCCGACTACGAACGTGCGAGGACGTCGCGCCTTAGCAATCGCTAAACCAACTCTGAGAGGTTATTGACCACGCCGGAGCACGATCAACCTGACCGCGAGGGTCTGTTTCCTGCGAGCAAACGAAGAACAAGCAAGAAACTGAGATTGCAATCTGGATATTGCGAATATAAGATGAAAGCTTTATTGATCAAGGTGGGGTTTTGTGATGCCTTTGTCTGGTCGTTGAACACAAACGAAGTACACGAAGTTGCAACTATGGCGAACTTTTAATCTAAACAAAACCCAAAGTCTAAATGATGCCCTAAGGGCTGTATATATGGAGGAAGAGGGGGGAATTTCGTGGCCCTTGGTGGTGGAGGGGTCCGAAATCAATCCTATCTCTTGTTTCCCCACACATACGGACTCTAAAAATAGCCTATACTTATGTATTTCGAAATTACATGGGCCTGGCCCAATAATAAGGTGACGCAACACCTAAAATAGCATCGGGACGAAATTTATGAAGTGGCATCTTGTATATTTCGTCCAAGGCTTCATGCACCCATTATGGTGGCTTCAAAGTCCTGAAATCATCACTTGTAACTCCGTTCTTGTTCCCCTTGCGCATGCCATCATCTCCATGCTTGTTCTTGCTCCAATGTTCATCCTTCTCCAAGCTAGGCCCTTCATTTGTAAGCAAAACAAATGTATCCAATTTAGGCAGCATCATATTCTCATGAACATTAGAATCATTACCAAGAAACGAAAGTACCTGGTAATTTAGTTGGCGTGCACGAGCTCTAGTAATTGGTCCAGTATGTATAGCAGCAGGGGCTGTGGGTGTAACAATTGTATTGATGTCCTCATCAGTTTGGCCTACTAGATTGATCTTTCTTGCAATGGGAGAAGTGCTTAGCTTTGGGTTCAATCTTGCGGTGTCCTTTCCCAGTGACAGCAGGGGCAGCAAGGCACGTGTTGTATTGTTGCCATCGAGGATAAAAAGATGGGGTTTATATCATATTGCATGATTTTATCCCTCTACATCATGTCATCTTTCTTAATGCATTACTCTGTTCTTATGAACTTAATACTCTAGATGCAGGTAGGAGTCGGTCGATGTGTGGAGTAATAGTAGTAGATGTAGAATCGTTTCGATCTACTTGTCACGGATGTGATGGCTATATACATGATCATGCCTAGATAATCTCATAACTATGCGATTTTCTATCAATTGCTCGACAGTAATTTGTTCACCCACCGTAATACTTATGCTATCTTGAGAGAAGCCACGAGTGAAACCTATGGCCCCGGGGTCTATCTTTTATCATATAAGTTTACCATCTACTTTTATTTGCATCTTTTACTTTCCAATCTATATCATAAAAATACCAAAAATATTTATCTTATCATATTATCTCTATCAGATCTCACTTTCGCAAGTGGCCATGAAGGGATTGACAACCCCTTTATTGCGTTGGTTGTGAGGTTCTTCTTTGTTTGTGTAGGTGCGTGGGACTTTTGAGGAGCCTCCTACTAGATTGATACCTTGGTTCTCAAAAACTGAGGGAAATACTTACGCTACTTTGCTGCATCACCCTTTCCTCTTCAAGGAAAACCAATGCAAGCTCAAGATGTAGCAAGAAGGATTTATGGCGCCGTTGTCAGGGAGGTCTTCGCTCAAGTCAAAACATACCAAGTACCCTTCACAAACTCATCTCCCTCGCATTATATTATTTGCCATTTGCCTCTCGTTTTCCTCTCCCCCACTTCACCCTTGCTGTTTTATTCGCCCTCTCTTTCCCAATCTCCTTTCTCTTTCGCTTGCCTTTTTGTTTGCTTGTGTGTTGGATTGCTTGTAGCGATGGCGCAAGATAATACCAAATCGTGTGACTTTTCCAATACCAATAATAATGATTTCCTTAGTACTCCGATTTCTCCTCTTAATGATGTTGAGTCTTGTGAAATCAATGCTGCTTTGCTGAATCTTGTTATGAAAGATCAATTTTCCGGCCTTCCTAGTGAAGATGCCGCTACCCATCTAAACAACTTTGTTGATTTGTGTGAGATGCAAAAGAAGAACGATACGGATAATGATATTGTTAAATTGAAGTTATTTCTGTTTTCACTTAGAGATTGTGCTAAAATTTGGTTTTCATCTTTGCCTAAAAATAGTATTGATTCATGGAATAAGTGCAAAGATGTTCTTATCTCTAAGTATTTTTCTTCCGCTAAGATCATCTCTCTTTGGAACGATATTATAAATTTTAAACAACTTGATCATGAGCATGTTGCCCAATTTTGGGAAAGAATGAAATTAATGATTCGCAATTGCCCTACTCATGGTTTGAACTTATGGATGATTATACAAAAAAATTATGCCGGATTGAATTTTGCCTCTAGAAATCTTTTAGATTCGGCCGCGGGAGGCACTTTTATAGAAATCACCTTAGGAGAATCTACTAAACTCCTTGATAACATTATGTCTAATTATTCTCAATGGCACACCGAAAGATTGTCGGAGTAATGGGCCACGGGTAGCCTCACCCGAGTCCCTGAACTTATCAAGACTTCGGGCCGGCTGCACCCCGCAATACCCAAAGCTGAAGCTCCACCCTCCGGGGGCCGGCTGGCTCAACGCCCGGCCACCGGAGGACGGCCAACCACCAGCAGACGGCACCGAGAGTGGTCGGCTCCAACCGGACGGCCTCTAGAGAGGACAGCGTCTTGCAAGAGGCCACCTGGCGCCCTCAGAGTTTGCGCCCCCATCAAGAGGACGAGACAGGGCGTGGCTACAGTGTAGTCCCTCACCCCCGAAACTTGGGCTCGGCGTAGCCACAGTGCCCCATACGGGCGGAGATCTCCACACGACGCGACACTGTTGCCGCTCCCACCTTGACATCACTCCAGACGGGTGGAGCCCTGTTCCCCATGATGACCTGTCGGTACGTCCCGCGGGCTGCGGGCCCTATCAGGAAGTGATAGCACGGAAGATGGCGGATGCCGGACCAGTCAGACTTGGGGAGGCCGGCCTCCAGCAGGCGGCCGTCCCCCTCCCTCGAAGTCAGTGCGCCATTAACCTAATAAGACTAGGTGTGGCTACAGTGATCCCCCACCAGGCGACGGGACTGTAGCGACACTCAGCTGACCAAGCCCGGGTCATTAGAAGCACGGCTACAGTGATCAGCCACCAACCAGACCCGCCAGCAGCGGGAGCGGCCTGTCGGCTCTGTACCGGACCGGTCAGCGGGGCCCACCAGGCGGCAGGCCCCAGTAGTCGGCGGAGAAGCCGGAGGCCAGAGACACTGACAGCCGGGTCCAGCACCCGACCAGATTACCATTGTACCCCTGGGGGGTAGGCCTATATAAACCCCCTAGGGCACCCATGCAAAGGGTTCCCACCCCACTAGAACTAGTCACAACCCTAGGGTAGGAAGAGAGCTAGCCTTGCCTCCTTCTGCCTCTAGCACACAGCTCGAGGAACACCATTGTATCACTTGTGCCTTAGTGATCATGCGGACACCCCGCAGAGCAGGACTAGGGGTGTTATCTCCTAGGAGAGCCCCGAACCTGGGTAAAGTGCGCCGGCGTACGTGTCTACGCCTCATCCCGCTTCCAAGCACCAGCGACGTTCTACTCGCTCCCACCATGATAAGCCATCCATTGGCATATGTCGCACCCAACCCCCGACATTTGGCGCCCACCATGGCGCGAGGTGCACCATCTCCCGGAGACATGCTGTCGGTGTCAAAACCGGCGGATCTCGGGTAGGGGGTCCCGAACTGTGCGTCTAGGCGGATGGTAACAAGAGACAAGGGACACGATGTTTTACCTAGGTTCGGGCCCTCTTGATGGAGGTAAAACCCTACGTCCTGCTTGATTAATATTGATGATGTGTGTTACAAGAGTGGATCTACCACGAGATCAAGGAGGCTAAACCCTAGAAGCTAGCCTATGGTATGATTGTTGTTCGTCCTACGGACTAAAGCCATCCGGTTTATATAGACATCGGAGAGGGCTAGGGTTACACAGAGTCGGTTACAATGGTAGGAGATCTACATATCCGTATCGCCAAGCTTGCCTTCCACGCCAAGGAAAGTCCCATCCGGACACGGGACGAAGTCTTCAATCTTGTATCTTTATAGTCTTGGAGTCCGGCCGACGATGATTGTTCGGCTATCCGGACACCCCCTAGTCCGGAACTCCCTCAGTAGCCCCTGAACTAGGCTTCAATGACGACGAGTCCGGCGTGCATGTTGTCTTCGGCATTGCAAGGCGGGTTCTTTCTCCGAATAATTTATAGAAGATTGTGAACACCAGGATAGTGTCCGGCTCTGCAAAAATAAATTCCACGTACCACCGTAAAGAGAATAATATTACACAAGTTCAATCTGCTGACGTATTTTGTGGCGTGACATCACACCACTACCAAGCCTTTACTAGAATCGTTTTTATTGTACCACCTCAGCACGTTTAGCGAAGCGGTTTCCTTGGCACGTCTTGTCGAAGCAGAGATCGTGTTCCCCTTATTCCGGGATTCCCATAAATACGGATGTGGGTAACCCAACCGCGCCCGTTGCCACGCCCCCTCCATCGAAGGCGGGTTCCAAACGGTCACGGGGACGGCTCTTGGTATTCTTCCTCTTTATAACGAGACCAAGGACCGTTCTTTTCCTTCAATCCTCTATCGAATCCGCCCCTCGCCCCGAGTTCCAACACCCAGGGCTCCAGATTCGGGTACCTTCGATCTTCGACAATGTCCGGCCCCGACCTACGAGGCTGGTGGATGCCTTCCTCCGTCACGGAAGAGGACGTGCTAAAGCTGAGAGATGCCAGGTACTTAACCTACGAGATTTCGCATAGGCTTCCTGCCCAAGGGCAAGTTATTCCTACTCCCGAGCTTGGCGAGAGCGTCGTGTTCGTGTCTCACCTCCGTCGGGGTTTAGGCTTCCCGATGGATCCCTTCGTGAGGGGGCTCATGTTTTACTATGGGCTGGAATTCCACGACTTGGCTCCGGAGTCCATCCTCCACATCTCATCATTCATTGTTGTCTGTGAAGCCTTCCTCCGCACTACCCCTCACTTCGGCTTGTGGCTCAAAACCTTCAACGTGGAGCCGAAGATGATTGAGGGGCGTCAGGAAGAGTGCGGCGGGGCGGTCATAAGCAAGAGGGCCGATGCTCCATGGCCCGAGGGCTCTTTTCAAGAGGAGCTCGGCTTGTGGCAACAGGAGTGGTTCTATATCACCGCTCCCAGGGGCAGCAGGCAGAGGCCGCCGCCCGTCTTCCGCTCGGGCCCTCCACAACAGCTGACGTCATGGGTCAACAAGGGGTGTGACTGGGGGCCGTCCAAAGACGTACCCCTGTTGCAGGACCGGATTCGAGGCCTCCAATAAAGGGAGATCAATCTGGTCGTAGTGGTACAGGTTATGCTGATCCGGCGCCTACTGCCCTGCAAACGTCGCCCCCTCCGCCTGCGGGAATTTAGTATGGAGGGGCCACGAGCTCTTCAACACTTCATGGGTTTGACATCCGCGGAGATGTACAAACTATTCTTCGGATCGCAAGGGATGCGTCCGGACTTGACCGAGGATGCTGGCCTAAGCTGCAATCGCCCGGATACTCAAGTAAGTAGCCCTGTGTCCGAACACATCATCCATTTATTTATCGTGGGTTTGCCTTTTAACCAGCTATGCCTTGGACAGGAATGGATAGCGCAAGCAAAACTAATACGGTGTCCCTCCCCCCTCCCTGAGACCATGCAGGATCCCGTGTTAATGAAAATGTTGGAGGTTGCACCTTCGGAGGAGGGCGAAGGGGGGCACAGGGAAACTACCACCTCTGCCAAGGAGGCTTTCAGTAAGGGAGGAATCGAGAGTCCCTCCTTCCAGGGGGAGAAGAGGACCGCTTCCGAAGACCCGGAGGCCAAGGCCTCAAAGTGGGGAAAGAAATCTGTATCGGAAGGTCCTGTGCCGGGAAGAGCCCCGGCCGTACTGTCTCCTCGGAGGAATCAGCCCTCCAGCGAGCCGTAAGTAAAAAAGGGGATATTTTGTAATAGTGGACACTCCTGCTTAATTTTTAAGGGTAACCGAAGTTTTCACCTTGTAGTTCGGATCTCAGCCCATCTCAGCACAGCTCATCTTCGGGAGACCTTCGTCCGGAGATGATGGAAAGCGAAACGCCTCCATCTGCCACCCCATCGTGCGGGGCGGGAGACCCTGAGGTGTCGTCACGGAGGGTCTCCCCGAGTTTGGCGGGGCCGGAGAGTTCGGCACCCATTGGAGTACGGCCGGTGGAGCTGCAAGATTTGCTCAAGAGGGCGTCTATCTCAGAAGATCACCGCACATTAATGAGTATGGTGATTGAGAGGATCTCGTCCGCTGTGTGAGGCCGTCGGAAGTTTGCTGACGGGGTTTGAGGTACGCAAAAAATGACATACCTTTTGACAGTTTTGCAGATGAAGTGCACCCTATATAGATAGTAGCCCCTGAGACTTGGTATGTTGTCGAAAGCGACAGCGTGCCGAGGATCATAATCTCAGTTATAGATTGTCGCCTTTCCTATGCAGGTGGCGGAAGGTTCAGTGGCCAGCCGGACTGATGGAGTTGCCGAGCTGAAGAGGCAACTCGACGTTGTGGATGCGGACATCTCGCTGGTCAATAAACGACTTGATGAGTCACAAGGTATGTGGTTGCTCTGCAGTCGCCTAGTAAGGGAGCTGATGCCCATTCCTTAAAATTTGTATGCTTGATGCAGATGGTGCTGCTGCTGTGGAAAACCTTCGAGCAGAGCTTGCTCGGGCCAAGGAGCAAGCCAGAAAAAGCGAAGCGGCTGCCTCGAAGGCAGCGGAAGAGCTAGAAGCCGAGAAGGCTGCTCACTGCCGAAGCAGGGAGGAGATGGCCGGAATGGCCGCAAAATTAAAAGATTCTACCGACTGCGAGGAGGTTCTTGAAAGAGAACACCAAGCGGAGCAAGAGGACCTGAAGAAGGCCGACGCCGAAGCCAAGGATGCTCGTAGTGCAATGCGGGCTATGAAGGAGGAACTGCGTCAGGTCAGAGACATTGTGGCTAGAAAGCCCTTTATGTTGCGTAGGAAGTTCACGGATCCGAAGTATGCTCAGCTGGGCCGATTGTGCGGTGCGGAGGATCCTTATCTGGATTTGGCGGCGAGTGCGGCGGACGCAGTCGTGCACTTCCGAAGCCAGGAAGATCACGAAATGGAAGAGCTTTTCTGGTCTCAATTCCATAGTCCGGAGCGTCCACTTCCATTGAGTGATCGGCTGGTTGAGTGGGCTGAGCTGAATAGATTGTCCGGACTTGCCATGACGGATGTGGTTGCTCATCTGTGGCCGGAAAGGCCCAAGCCGAAGAGTTATTTTGGCTTGTTGCAGCAATTCCTTGGGGCGGTGCCTCATATCGAGGCGATGAAGCGGTCGGCATGCATAGAAGGTTCACGGATGGCTCTCGCCCGTGTTAAGACATACTGGGCGGAGATGGATGCCACCACTGTTGCATCCTGGGGTTCAGACGAAAGCCGATTCCCCACCGAGCACTATTTTGAGGAAGTCCTGCAGGGCGCTCGTTTAATAGAGTCGTAGTGCTCGGAAGATGTTATGTTTAAATGACATGTATGATTTCTGAGATCATGTTTATAATGCAATAGCTTTTTATACTTGTGCGTTCAAGTATTGAACTATCTCCTGTGCGGCCGTATGTGTATGTATAATCTGAAAGATGGCAGTCTTTGGCTTTAGCCCCCAAGCACATGGTGCAGGGGTGTTTGCAAAAAGAAAATCGCTTTTTCACAACAACGTCTTGGTCCTTTTAAGGAGGTGATAGCGTAGCAAACTAGGCAACCGGACTATAATGCTTTATCACTTTCACTTAGCCATAGGAGCTCGAATGTGGGGCTACTATATAGCCCCTAGCGGCACCGCTCTTCTCCGAACTCGGGGCGCGTATGTGCCTGACCGGGAAGCGGTCCTTCATCAAAGCTGAGGAATTCTAGACATTCCAATGGTCGATCGAGTGGTTGACCAGTCTCTCGCTATATCATGACAGTCAGTTTTCGGCTTTCTCTACTGAGGTGCTCGCCCGGCCGAACCGGGGCACAATCGCAGTAGTTCTCCTGGTGCCGCGTTAGCCGATGGAGCGGAACGTAAGGCAGCAAAACACAGGAGCCGGGCAAACCCAACATTTGACCCAAGACATGATTCGGAGCTGATGCATATAAGGCCTAACTCGAGACGCCGAACACTCCCTGAGGTGTTCGGTCTTTATGATACCAGGCAGAACAATGCCCTAAGCCCCTAGTGTCCAGGTACAGGCGGGAACTTCTGACGCGGCCGATGCCAAAACGCCAGCCTCCTCCTCGGCTATGGTAGGAAACCGGGGGATGTGTATCAACAAGAGACAGTAAGAAAGGTTTACGCAGGGTCTTAATCTGAAAAGAATCCTTGCAACGGGTCCCTGCTGCACGTCTGCGCCTGTGTCTGCGTTGTGCTGTATCCTGGACGGGTGTAGCACGTGCTTCATCTGTAAAAGAGAAGGACTTAGTTTCTAAGAAATATCGTGCAAAAGTTGTATTAAAATAAAGTATAATTTGGAAGATGAAGAAAATTGAGCTTTATTGGCTCTCATCATTTATACGCGCGGCCCCTTATAAAGGGGGTATGCGGCTTGGAAGCCCCTTGTTTATTTACGCTGGACTCGCCTAACCGTGTCCGAGGTCTGAATGACCTGTTTTTAGGGGCCTTGAGCTGCAAGGTCGGATTAGTGTGTGGCTGTCAAGGCAGCCTCACGTTCTCCGTGGTCGAGGAACACTCGGAGTTACTCTTTAATGAGATTATGCCGCGTGGACCAGGCATTGTAAGTGTAATAGACGTGTAATGTTGTATTGCGTTAAAGCGGGCGAAAGCTTTGTGTCCCGGTAGTGCTCAAGGGCCACTGTGAAATGGGGCGATATGGAGAGTGAGCTTTTCGCGACGGAGGTTGTCGGATGAACCGAACACAACCTCTAGTGGTACAGAGCCTGTATAATTGGCTTAAAGGCCTGGCGTCACTCCTTTGAAGGAAGTGCTGTTATAGCGAATTTTGGTAGGGTCTACCCCCATTCTGCGGACGGTGTCCTGATACGGCAGGTGCCGCGCTGTGTTTTCGTGTTATCACATGGAGTGAGTTCACTGTTTTGACTTCTAGTGGGAAAGTCTTCTGTTTTCCGGAGTGCTGCTTTTGGGGTTCGTCACTTTTGCTTGGTGTGTCGAGCCCCTTGCGTTCGGCGTTAAGTCGGCCGGACTACTTGAAGACCCAACAATCTCTGTGGGTATGGTTTGCAGGCTTCCCGGAGGTACCATGTATTTGACATAGCCTATCCAGAATCTTGTTTAGGTTGGATAGCTCGTCACTGTTGTCCTTGAGGGGCAGTGCTTTGTTATTCGGCCAAAAGCTTTTGAATCCGGCGTTGACCGCCGTACTATTTGGGCCATTTTTCTTATTCCGGCGTTGATCTTTTATGCGTCGTGATTTCCCATTTCCATCCCTGACTTCGGATGTACTCGGGTCGCTGGTGCTGCATCTAGCCAGCCAGCTGTCTTCCCCCGCGCAAAAGCGGGTCATGAGGCTTGTTAGTGCGGCCATTGTTCTTGGTTTTTCCTGGCCGAGGTGCCTGGCGAGCCATTCGTCTCGGACGTTGTGTTTAAAGGCTGCTAAGGCTTCAGCGTCCGGACAGTCGACTATTTGGTTCTTTTTAGTGAGGAACCTGTTCCAGAATTTGCATGCTGACTCTCCGGGCTGTTGAGTTATGTGACTTAAATCGTCTGCATCCGGAGGGCGGACATAAGTCCCCTGAAAATTTGCTCGAAACGCATCCTCAAGCTCTTCCCAACTTCCAATGGTATTTTCTGGGAGGCTTTTGAGCCAATGCCGGCCTGGCCCTTTGAGCTTGAGGGGTAGGTATTTTGTCGCATGGAGATCGTCTCCTCTGGCCATATGTATGTGTAGGATATAATCCTCAATCCAGACTCCGGGGTCTGTTGTTCCGTCATATGCCTCTATGTTTACGGGTTTGAATCCCGCTGGAAATCCATGATCTAGTACCTCGTCGGTGAAACATAGTGGGTGTGCGGCGCCCCTGTATTTGGGTGTGCCGTTGTCTTCAAATGCTCGGCAGGTTATGTTGCTTCCTGGAGTCTTCTTTTTTTGCCCATAGATAGACCTGGCCGGGTCATCCTTTTTCCGAGGATCTTTATGCTGATCGTGTGCCGGCTTGTGTGTGGCGCCCCTTGCTGTTCTTGGCCTGTCATCTGGTCATCTATCCGGGCAGGCGGCTTCTTTCTTTTTTGACTGCGGGGGCTCTAAGGCCTCCTCGTCAAATTCGGGCAACAGCTTGCGCTTCGGGTAGCTCTTTGTCTGGTGACTAGCGCCATATTTATATGCGGTGTTGAGTACTTTGCTCCATCTCATTCTGAGTGAATCCTCCGTTGTTTTGAGCTTCCGCTTTTGCTTCTTCAAACTTCTTGCAGTGGCGACGAGCCTTTTATGAAGGTTCGTATGCTCTGGTGATGTGAGATCGTCTTCGCCGGGAATGGTTTGCTTGTCCAGTTCATCATGTTCGGATGGTTGCTTGGTGGGATGTTCGTCGTCCACTGCTTCGCCCTGCTCTAGGGCCGGGTCCGTATGGGTGCCGTTTTTATCGAGGCCGGTCTTCGGGCGGCGCTTGCGTCGCCGTTTTGGTTGTTTGCTAGGGGAGTTGTCCTTCGCCACGTCCCGTTTTTCCTCATTATCGCTTCCTTTTGGTGTATACACCATGTATACGTCGTGAGTTGGGGTGGCTTTCCAGTGCCCGGTAGGCGCTGTTTCTTGGTCGTCTCCGGCATCGTCGTCCATACCATCGATGTCTTCGGAGTCGTAGTCTAGCATGTCGGTTAGATCGTCGACAGTGGCTACCAAGTGGGTGGTGGGTGGGCTTTGAATTTCTTCGTCGTCCGCATCCCAACCGTCTTGACCGCAGTCCGGCCAGGGCTCTCCTGATAACGAGAGATACTTTAGCGAACTCAAGATGTCGCCGAAAGGTGAGTGTTGAAAGATGTCTGCTGCGGTGAACTCCATGATCGGCGCCCAATCGGATTCGATCGGAGGGGACGCGGGAGGTTCGGAGTCCGGCACCTCGGAGTCACGAGCTTCATGAGGGACAAGGTCAGTGTTCGGCTCTATCATCGTAGAGGTTGCAGCCCCCGAGGCGGTGTCTAGCCATCAGTCCTCGATCCGCGCAGCCGGCTCCGAATTGAAGATCAGAGCGGGCTTGAGTGCGGCCTCCAGGGTACTGTCCGGCTGCAGAGCTAAATCATGCTCGCCGTGACAGCGCGGCGCGCTCGGCTGTGACTCGAATCCATCGAGGATTAAGTCCCCGCGGGTGTCAGCCGTGAAGTTCAAACTTCCAAATCTGACCTGACGGCCAGGGGCGTAGCTTTCGATATGCTCCAGTTGGCCAAGCGAATTGGCCCGCAGTGCGAAGCCGCCGAATACGAAGATCTGTCCAGGGATGAAGGTCTCACCCTAGACAGCGTTGCTGATGATGATCGAAGAAGCCATCGAGCCTATCGGTGACGACATAGAGGAACTCTCAATGAAAGCACCAACGTCGGTGTCAAAACCGGCGGATCTCGGGTAGGGGGTCCCGAACTGTGCGTCTAGGCGGATGGTAACAGGAGACAAGGGACACGATGTTTTACCCAGGTTCGGGCCCTCTTGATGGAGGTAAAACCCTATGTACTGCTTGATTAATATTGATGATGTGTGTTACAAGAGTGGATCTACCACGAGATCAAGGAGGCTAAACCCTAGAAGCTAGCCTATGGTATGATTGTTGTTCGTCCTACGGACTAAAGCCATCCGGTTTATGTAGACACCGGAGAGGGCTAGGGTTACACAGAGTCGGTTACAATGGTAGGAGATCTACATATCCGTATCGCCAAGCTTGCCTTCCACGCCAAGGAAAGTCCCATCCGGACACGGGACAAAGTCTTCAATCTTGTATCTTTATAGTCTTGGAGTCCGGCCGACGATGATAGTTCGGCTATCCGGACACCCCCTAGTCCGGAACTCCCTCACCTGCCCTGGACGGGAACCTTGTTCCTTCCTGGCGAGCGAAGCTAGCCCGGCACGCCTGACGGTGTTAGCCTCGACGCGCTGCACGGCACGGAGATTGCCTGCGCGGCGAGCTGCCTCGCTGACCTTGTTGGCGTGATCCACCTCTGCGATGAGCCGACCTTCGACGCGTGCACTGGCTGCCCCGAGAGCCGCCTTGTCAGCCTCCTCGACCAGCTCCACGTCACCAGCGAGCCTGCTGTGGACCTGGAGTCTGTTGGCTCTACCGACCCGATGATCGTTGACTCCGACACGGCGTCGTTTGACCCGTTCACCACCAACATGGTGGTATACGGCAAGCCGCCTCCTCGCGAGCACAGCAGCGGGAGCACCGTCACGGAGGTGCTTGTCATCAACAGTGGCGAGCGCTCGGACGGAGGCGCTCGAGACCCACTCGACGCGGCACTGCGAGACCTGTCGGCACCCATCCCAGAAGGCGCAGATGCTGAGATGCTGGAGGCATGCCGCGCCTATCTCCTCGAGAGCGCTGGCCGACTGGCCAGCATGCAACGCCTCTCGAACGCCTACCGGCGCGAGATGGACCGAGCCGTTGGTGGCACACCGGCTCCTGAGGGGCCTAGCTGCATCGGCTCGATCCGGCAGCGTGGCGCGACCATCGCCAGCATGTTCGGGGTTGAACGCCCCGTCTACGCCACACTTGCAGAGAACATCCGGGCCGCCCAGGCGGTGATGGATGAGCTGGACAAGTACGACGGTGATGAGCGCCGCCACATGACGGAGCAAGTCCAGCAGCTCCTAGACGCGGCCGCTGCGCAGCACGAAGCCGGCTGCCGTGCTGAAGTGCCTGCCCAGCAGAACGATGAACCGCCTCCTCGCCAGGACCATGGGGCGATGTCCCGGACGCCGACTGGTGGTGCCCGCGGAAGAAGAGGCAACGAGCCGGCTGCCATCCGCAGCCGGACACGCCTCTCCATCGAGCATGACAAAGACGGCCGCCCTCGGGCGGTGGAACGGCGAGGCGATCTGCCTCCTCCTCCGCCTTGTGGAGCAAGGCATCCTACTCCGCCGCCTGTCACGCACCCGACACTCGACGACCGCCTTGGCCGCCGAGAGGGAGTCAGAGAGAACGACGCCCGCCATCGGATCAACCATCTCAACCGATCCCTGGCACTAGAAGAAGAAGACGCATTGGGCCCGCCCTGCTTTGGCCCACGAATCTGAGATGAGCCCTTTCCTAAAGGGTTCACGCTCCCAAGAGATACGCCCAAGTACACCGGCTCCATGAAGCCGGAGGACTGGCTGGTCGACTACTCCACGACCGTCAGCATAGCAAACGGCAACAAGCGCGTTGCTGTGAAGTACGTCCCGCTCATGCTTCAAGGCACAACCCAAACGTGGCTTAATAGCCTGAAGCCCCATAGCATCAACAGCTGGGTTGACTTCACCGAAGCCTTCATCCGCAACTTCACCATCACGTACAAGCGGCCTCCCAAGCCCCGACAGCTCTCCTTGTGCGTCCAAGGGCCCAGCGAATCGACTCGCGACTATCTCACACACTGGGCCGAGCTGCGCAACTCCTGCGAAGGCGTGCATGAGGTGCACGCAATCGAGTACTTCACCGCCGGGTGCCGAGAAGGCACCCTCCCCAAGCACCGACTTCTCTGCGACGAGCCTGGTACTCTTGATGAACTGTTAATCATCGCCGACAAGCACGCCATGGCCGACTCTTCCATGAAGGCAAAAATCCTAGTTGATGCGTCCGGCAAGGTGGCACCTCAGGCCCCTCGGACTCTGGCTGGTGACACTAGTCGGCGACAGCATCCAAGCGACAACAAGCGGAAGGCCACCCAGCCGGCTTCCACCAGCCGGCAGGTGGCGATAGTCAAGGACCAGCAGCCGGAAGGGCAGCCAGCGCCCAAGCGTCAGAAGGGCGGCAAGACCAATTGGTTGCCCGCCTTCTCTTATGAGCAGACCCTAGATGCACCCTGCAAGTTCCATAGTGGCGCAAAGCCGTCCAACCACACCACTCGGAAGTGTCATTGGCTCACCAGTATCGCCAAGGGAGATGGACTCCTGCCTCATCCGTCTGCCGGCCCGCCTCCTCCTCCTCCCCAGCAGCTGGTGGCCCGGCCAGTCGGTGCCATACAAGATGAGTATCCTGTTGAGCACAGAGCCTATGTTATGTTCACTAGCGTGGCGGATGACAGACGCAACAGATGGCAGCAACAGCAAGAAGTGCAGGCAGTGGCCTCAAATACTCCAGAATTCATGCACTGGTCTGAGAAGCCCATCAGTTGGAGCAGGGGCGACCACCCGGAAGTGATGCCTTCCCCCGGTTCCTATGCCCTGGTCCTAGATGCTACCTGTGCAACCGAGAGGCGGGCAGCTCGTTTCTCCAGAGTCCTGATAGATGGCGGCAGCAGCATCAATATCCTGTACCGTGACACAATGGAGAAGTTGGGAATCAAGCAGAAGTAGCTCCTCCCCAGTCGGACTGTATTCCATGGCATAGTTCCTGGCCTTTCCTGCTCACCAATCGGCAAGATCCAAATTGATGTTCTCTTCGGAGACAAGAATCATTTCCGCCGTGAGACAGTTTGGTTTGAAGTGGTGGACCTTGAGAGCCCCTACCATGTGCTGCTTGGCCGGCCTGCCCTGGCCAAGTTCATGGCGGTCCCCCACTATGCTTACCTCAAGATGAAGATGCCGAGTACCAAGGGGATCCTGACTATAGTCGGAGACTACAAGAAGTCGTCCGCCCGCGCCATGGACAGTAGCCGGCTGGCCGAGTCCCTCGTGATTGCAGCTGAGAAGCGGCTCCTTGACCGGCTGGTGGAGATGGCAGGCAAGAAGCCAGAAATGTCACCCATCCCCAAGGAGTCGGAGGTTGAGGGCTCATTCAAGCCGGCAAAGGAAACAAAGAAGATACCCTTGGACCCGGAGCACCCGAAAAGGCACGCTATCATAGGTGCTAACCTTGACAGCAAATAGGAAAGCGAGCTCGTCGATTTCCTCTATGAGAATCGGGACATCTTCGCATGGTCTCCCAAAGACATGCCGGGCGTTCCGACGGATTTCGCCGAGCACCAGTTACATGTCCGACCTGACGCCAAGCCGGTCAGGCAGCCCTTGCGCCGCATGTCAGAAGAGAAGAGAAGAGTTGTTGGAGAAGAGATAGCCCGGCTTCTAGCAGCCGGTTTCATCATGGAAGTGTTCTTTCCAGAGTGGCTGGCCAACCCAGTTCTTGTGCTGAAGAAGAACAAGCAGTGGCGCATGTGTATTGATTATACCAGCCTCAACAAAGCTTGCCCCAATGATCCTTTTGCACTGCCAAGAATTGACCAAGTAATAGACTCCACAGCCGGATGCAAGTTGTTGAGTTTTTTGGATGCATACTCAGGGTACCATCAAATAAAGCTGAATCCGGCCGACAGGCTGAAGACCGCCTTCATCACGCCATTTGGAGCCTTCTGCTACCTGACCATGATGTTCGGCTTGCAAAATGTCGGCGCCACGTTTCAGCGTTGCATGCAGAAGTGTCTCCTCAAGCAACTCGGCAGAAATGGCCATGTCTATGTGGATGATGTGGTGGTGAAGACGGAGAAGCATGGCACGCTGCTGGAAGACCTCAAGGAAACTTTTGAGAACCTACGCCGCTTCCGGATCAAGCTCAACCCGGAGAAATGCATCTTTGGAGTACCAGTCGGCCAGCTTCTCATCTTTCTGGTCTCAGAGCGCGGCATAGAATGCAATCCTGTGAAGATCAAGGCCATTAAGAAGATGGAGGTGCCCACCCGACTGCTGGACGTGCAGAAGTTCACCGGCTGCCTCGCATCAATCAGCCGTTTCATCAGCCGGCTGGCGAAAAGGCCCTTCCCCTGTACCAGCTCATGAAGAAGACCACTTTTTTGAGTGAAACGACAAGGCGAATGAAGCTTTCCTCCAACTGAAAAATATGTTGACCACCCCACCTATCTTGGCGGCTCCAACTGAGAAAGAGCCCATGCTCCTCTACATCGCCGCCACCAGTCGGGTGGTCAGCACTGTCGTGGTAGTAGAACGCAAGGAGGAGGGCAGAGCATTGCCGGTCCATAGGTTGGTATATTACTTGAGTGAAGTATTGTCCGCCTCCAAGCAAAACTACCACACTATCAGAAGATGTGCTATGGTGTGCACTTTGCCGCCAAGAAGCTGGAGCCTTACTTTCAAGAGCACCCAATTACTGTTGTCTGCACTGCTCCGCTTGCTGAGATCATCGGAAGCTGAGATGCCTCGGGCCGAGTGGCCAAGTGGGCTATTGACCTGGCCCCTTATACCATCTACTACCAGCCTCGCACCGCCATTAAGTCACAAGCACTGCCCGACTTCTGAAGGAAATATGCACTAGAGGCAATAATAAAGTTATTATTTATTTCCTCATATCATGATAAATGTTTATTATTCATGCTAGAATTGTATTAACTGGAAACATGATACATGTGTGAATACATAGACAAACATATAGTCACTAGTATGCCTCTACTTGACTAGCTCATTAATCAAAGATGGTTATGTTTCCTAACCATAGACATGTGTTGTCATTTGATTAATGGGATCACATCATTAGAAGAATGATGTGATTGACATGACCCATTCCGTTAGCCTAGCACTTGATCGTTTAGTATACTGCTATTGCTTTCTTCATGACTTATACATGTTCTTGTAACTATGAGAAATATGCAACTCCCGTTTACCGGAGGAACACTTTGGGTACTACCAAACGTCACAACGTAACTGGGTGATTATAAAGGAGTACTACAGGTGTCTCCGAAGGTACATGTTGAGTTGGCGTATTTCGAGATTAGGTTTTGTCACTCCGATTGTCGGAGAGGTATCTCTGGGCCCTCTCGGTAATGCACATCATTATAAGCCTTGCAAGCAATGTGACCAAATGAGTTGGTTACGGGATGATGCATTACGGAACGAGTAAAGAGACTTGCCGGTAACGAGATTGAACTAGGTATTGGATACCGACGATCAAATCTCGGGCAAGTAACATACCGATGACAAAGGGAACAACGTATGTTGTTATGCGGTTTGACCGATAAAGAACTTCGTAGAATATGTAGGAACCAATATGGGCATCCAGGTCCCGCTATTGGTTATTGACCGAGAATGGTTCTAGGTCATGTCTACATAGTTCTCGAACCCGTAGGGTCCGCACGCTTAACGTTACAATGACAATTTTATTATGAGTTAATAAGTTTTGATGTACCGAAGTTTGTTTGGAGTCCCGGATGTGATCACGGACATGACGAGGAGTCTCGAAATGGTCGAGACATAAAGATTGATATATTGGAAGCCTATGTTTGGACATCGGAAAGGTTCCGGGTGAAATCGGGATTTTACCGGAACACCGGGGGGTTACCGGAACCCTCCCGGGGGATAATGGGCCTTAGTGGGCCATGAGGGAGAAGAGGAGGGCCGGCCAGGGCAGGCCGCGTGCCCCCCCTAGTCCGAAGAGGACAAGGAAGGGGGGGGGGTGCGGCGCCACCCTTTCCTCTTTCCCCTCCCCCTTTCCTTCTCCACCAAGGCAAGAGGGGGGAGTCCTACTCCCGGTGGGAGTAGGACTCCTCCAGGCGCACCCCAAGGGGGGAGGCCGCACCTCCCCCTCCCTCCTTTATATACGGGGGCAGGGGGGCACCCCATAACACACAAGTTGATCTACGGATCGTTCCTTAGCCGTGTGCGGTGCCCCCCTCCACCATATTCCACCTCGGTCATATCGTCGCGGAGTTTAGGCGAAGCCCTGCGCCGGTAGAGCATCATCATTGTCACCACGCCGTCGTGCTGACGGAACTCATCCCCGAAGCTTTGCTGGATAGGAGCCCGGGGATCGTCATCGAGCTGAACGTGTGCTAAACTCGGAGGTGCCGTACGTTCGGTGCTTGGATCGGTCGGATCGTGAAGACGTACGACTACATCAACGGCGTTGTCATAACGCTTCCGCTTACGGTCTACGAGGGTACGTGGACGGACACTCTCCCCTCTTGTTGCTATACCATCACCATGATCTTGCGTGTACGTAGGAAAATTTTGAAATTACTACGTTCCCCAACAGTGGCATCCGAGCCTAGGTTTTATGCGTTGATGTTATATGCACGAGTAGAACACAAGTGAGTTGTGGGCGATATAAGTCATACTGCTTACCAGCATGTCATTACGCGTACGCTTACGTGAGACTGGTTTCACCGCTACGAGCACTCGTTGCTTAAAGGTGATCGGCGGGTGTCTGTCTCTCTTACTTTAGTTGAACCGAGTGTGGCTACGCCCGGTCCTTGCGAAGGTTAAAACAGCACCAACTTGACAAACTATTGTTGTGGTTTTGATGCGTAGGTAAGAACGGTTCTTGCTAAGCCCGTAGCAGCCACGTAAAAATTGCAACAACAAAGTAGAGGACGTCTAACTTGTTTTTGCAGGGCATGTTGTGATGTGATATGGTCAAGATGTGATGCTATATTTTATTGTATGAGATGATCATGTTTTGTAACCGAAGTTATCGGCAACTGGCATGAGCCATATGGTTGTCGCTTTATTGTATGAAATGCAAACGCCCTGTAATTGCTTTACTTTATCACTAAGCGGTAGCGATAGTCATAGAAGCAATAGATGGCGTAATGACAACGATGCTACGATGGAGATCAAGGTGTCGCGCCGGTGACGATGGTGATCACGACGGTGCTTCGAAGATGGAGATCACAAGCACAAGATGATGATGGCCATATCATATCACTTATATTGATTGCATGTGATGTTTATCCTTTATGCATCTTATCTTGCTTTGATTGACGGTAGCATTTTAAGATGATCTCTCACTTAATAATCAAGAAGTGTTCTCCCTGAGTATGCACCGTTGCGAAAGTTCTTCGTGCTGAGACACCACGTGATGATCGGGTGTGATAGGCTCTACGTTCAAATACAATGGGTGCAAAACAGTTGCACACGCGGAATACTCAGGTCATACTTGACGAGCCTAGCATATACAGATATGGCCTCGGAACACGGAGACCGAAAGGTCGAACATGAATCATATAGTAGATATGATCAACATAGTGATGTTCACCATTGAAACTACTCCATCTCACGTGATGATCGGACATGGTTTAGTTGATTTGGATCACGTGATCACTTAGATGACTAGAGAGATGTCTGTCTAAGTGGGAGTTCTTAAGTAATATGATTAATTGAACTTAAATTTATCATGAACTTACTACCTGATAGTATTTTGCTTGTCTATGTTTGTTTGTAGATAGATGGCTCGTGCTGTTATTCCGTTAAATTTTAATGCATTCCTTGAGAAAGCAAAGTTGAAATATGATGGTAGCAATTACACAGACTGGGTCCGTAACCTGAGGATTATCCTCATTGCTGCATAGAAAAGTTACGTCCTGGAAGCACCGCTGGGTGCCAGGCCTGCTGCTGATGCAACTGGCGACGTTAAGAACATCTGGCAGAGCAAAGCTGATGACTACTCGATAGTTCAGTGTGCCATGCTTTACGGCTTAGAACCGGGTCTTCAACGACATTTTGAACGTCATGGAGCATATGAGATGTTTCAGGAGTTGAAGTTAATATTTCAAGCAAATGCCCGGATTGAGAGATATGAAGTCTCCAATAAGTTCTATAGCTGCAAGATGGAGGAGAATAGTTCTGTCAGTGAACACATACTCAAAATGTCTGGGTATAATAATCACTTGATTCAACTGGGAGTTAATCTTCCTGATGATAGTGTCATTGACAGAATTATCCAATCACTGCCACCAAGCTACAAGAGCTTTGTGATGAACTATAATATGCAAGGGATGAACAAAACTATTCCCGAGCTCTTCGCAATGCTAAAAGCTGCGGAGGTAGAAATCAAAAAGGAGCATCAAGTGTTGATGGTTAACAAGACCACCAGTTTCAAGAAGAAGGGGAACTTTAAAAAGAACAGCAAGCAAGTTGCTGCTCAAGAGAAGAAACCCAAGTCTGGACCTAAGCCTGAAATTGAGTTCTTCTACTGCAAGCAGACTGGACACTGGAAGCGGAACTGTCCCAAGTATTTGGCGGACAAGAAGGATGGCAAAGTGAACAAAGGTATATGTGATATACATGTTATTTATGTGTACCTTACTAATGCTCACAGTAGCACCTGGGTATTTGATACTAGTTCTGTTGCTAATATTTGCAACTCGAAACAGGGACTACGAATTAAGCGAAGATTAGCTAAGGACGAGGTGACGATGCGCGTGGGAAATGGTTCCAAAGTCGATGTGATCGCGGTCGGCACGCTACCTCTACATCTACCATCGGGATTAGTTTTAGACCTAAATAATTGTTATTTGGTGCCAGCGTTGAGCATGAACATTATATCTGGATCTTGTTTGATGCGAGACGGTTATTCATTTAAATCAGAGAATAATGGTTGTTCTATTTATATGAGTAATATCTTTTATGGTCATGCACCCTTGAAGAGTGGTCTATTTTTATTGAATCTCGATAGTAGTGATACACATATTCATAGTGTTGAAACTAAAAGATGCAGAGTTGATAACGATAGTGCAACTTATTTGTGGCACTGCCGTTTAGGTCATATCGGTGTAAAGCGCATGAAGAAACTCCATACTGATGGGCTTTTGGAATCACTTGATTATGAATCACTTGGTACTTGCGAACCGTGCCTCATGGGCAAGATGACTAAAATGCCGTTCTCCGGAACTATGGAGCGAGCAACTGATTTGTTGGAGATCATACATACTGATGTTTGTGGTCCAATGAATGTTGAGGCTCGCGGCGGATATCGTTATTTTCTCACCTTCACAGATGATTTGAGCAGATATGGGTATATCTACTTAATGAAACACAAGTCTGAAACATTTGAGAAGTTCAAAGAATTTCAGAGTGAAGTGGAAAATCATCGTAACAAGAAAATAAAGTTTCTACGATCTGATCGTGGAGGAGAATATTTGAGTTACGAGTTTGGTCTACACTTGAAACAATGCGGAATAGTTTCGCAACTCATGCCACCCGGAACACCACAACGAAATGGTGTGTCCGAACGTCGTAATCGTACTTTACTAGATATGGTGCGATCTATGATGTCTCTTACTGATTTACCGCTATCGTTTTGGGGTTATGCTTTAGAGACGGCCGCATTCACGTTAAATAGGGCACCATCAAAATCCGTTGAGACAACACCTTATGAACTGTGGTTTGGCAAGAAACCACAGTTGTCGTTTCTTAAAGTTTGGGGCTGCGATGCTTATGTGAAGAAAATTCAACCAGATAAGCTCGAACCCAAATCGGAGAAATGTGTCTTCATAGGATACCCAAAAGATACTATTGGGTACACCTTCTATCACAGATCTGAGGGCAAGATTTTCGTTGCTAAAATCGGATCCTTTCTAGAGAAGGAGTTTCTCTTGAAAGAAGTGAGTGGGAGGAAAGTAGAACTTGATGAGATAACTGTATCTACTCCCTTGTTGGAAAGTAGTTCATCACAAGAACCGATTCCTGTGACAACTACACCAACTAGTGAGGAAGCTGATGATATTGATCATGAAACTTCAGATCAAGTTACTACTGAACCTCGTAGGTCTACCAGAGTAAGATCCGCACCAGAGTGGTACAGTAATCCTATTCTGGAAGTCATGTTACTTGACCATGATGAACCTACGAACTATGAGGAAGCGATGATGAGCCCAGATTCCGCAAAATGGCTAGAGGCCATGAAATCTGAGATGGGATCCATGTACGAAAACAAAGTATGGACTTTGGTTGACTTGCCCGATGATCGGCAAGCCATTGAGAATAAATGGATCTTTAAGAAGAAGACTGACGCTGATGGTAATATAACTGTCTATAAAGCTCGACTTGTTGCGAAAGGTTTTCGACAAGTTCAAGGGGTTGACTACGATGAGACTTTCTCACCCGTAGCGATGCTTAAGTCTGTCCGAATCATGTTAGCTATTGCTGCATTTCATGATTATGAAATTTGGCAAATGGATGTAAAAACTGCATTCTTGAATGGATTTCTGGAAGAAGAGTTGTATATGATACAACTAGAAGGTTTTGTTGATCCAAAAGGTGCTAACAAAGTGTGCAAGCTCCAGCGATCCATTTATGGACTGGTGCAAGCATCTCGGAGTTGGAATAAACGTTTTGATAGTGTGATCAAAGCATATGGTTTTATACAGACTTTTGGAGAAGCATGTATTTACAAGAAAGTGAGTGGGAGCTCTGTAGCATTTCTGATTTTATATGTAGATGACATATTATTAATTGGAAATGATATAGAATTTCTGGATAGCATAAAGGGATACTTGAATAAAATTTTTTCAATGAAAGACCTCGGTGAAGCTGCTTACATATTGGGCATCAAGATCTATAGAGATAGATCAAGACGCTTAGTAGGACTTTCACAAAGCACATACCTTGACAAAATTTTGAAAAAGTTCAAAATGGATCAGGCAAAGAAAGGTTTCTTGCATGTGCTGCAAGGTGTGAAGTTGAGTCAAACTCAATGCCCGACCACAGCAGAAGATAGAGAGAAAATGAAAGATGTTCCCTATGCTTCAGCCATAGGCTCTATCATGTATGCAATGCTGTGTACTAGACCGGACGTATGCTTAGCAATAAGCTTGGCAGGAAGGTACCAAAGTAATCCAGGAGTGGATCACTGGACAGCGGTCAAGAACATCTTGAAATACCTGAAAAGGACTAAGGATATGTTTCTCGTATATGGAGGTGACAAAGAGCTAGTCGTAAATGGTTACGTTGATGCAAGCTTTGACACAGATCCGGACGATTCTAAATCGCAAACCGGATACGTGTTTTTATTAAACGGTGGAGCTGTAAGTTGGTGCAGCTCTAAACAAAGCGTCGTGGCGGAATCTACATGTGAAGCGGAGTACATAGCTGCTTCTGAAGCAGCAAATGAAGGAGTCTGGATGAAGGAGTTCATTACCGATCTAGGTGTCATACCTAGTGCATCGGGACCAATGAAGATCTTCTGTGACAATACTGGTGCAATTGCTTTGGCAAAGGAATCCAGATTTCACAAGAGGACCAAGCACATCAAGAGACGCTTTAATTCCATTCGGGAACAAGTCCAAGTGGGAGACATAGAGATTTGCAAAATACATACGGATCTGAATGTTGCAGACCCGTTGACTAAGCCTCTCTCACGAGCAAAACATGATCAACACCAAGACTCCATGGGTGTTAGAATCATTACTATGTACTCTAGATTATTGACTCTAGTGCAAGTGGGAGACTGAAGGAAATATGCCCTAGAGGCAATAATAAAGTTATTATTTATTTCCTCATATCATGATAAATGTTTATTATTCATGCTAGAATTGTATTAACCGGAAACATGATACATGTGTGAATACATAGACAAACATATAGTCACTAGTATGCCTCTACTTGACTAGCTCATTAATCAAAGATGGTTATGTTTCCTAACCATAGACATGTGTTGTCATTTGATTAATGGGATCACATCATTAGAAGAATGGTGTGATTGACATGACCCATTCCGTTAGCCTAGCACTTGATCGTTTAGTATACTGCTATTGCTTTCTTCATGACTTATACATGTTCCTGTAACTATGAGAAATATGCAACTCCTGTTTACCGGAGGAACACTTTGGGTACTACCAAATGTCACAACGTAACTGGGTGATTATAAAGGAGTACTACAGGTGTCTCCGAAGGTAAATGTTGAGTTGGCGTATTCCGAGATTAGGTTTTGTCACTCCGATTGTCGGAGAGGTATCTCTGGGCCCTCTCGGTAATGCACATCATTACAAGCCTTGCAAGCAATGTGACCAAATGAGTTGGTTACGGGATGATGCATTACGGAACGAGTAAAGAGACTTGCCAGTAACGAGATTGAACTAGGTATTGGATACCGACGATCAAATCTCGGGCAAGTAACATACCGATGACAAAGGGAACAACGTATGTTGTTATGCGGTTTGACCGATAAAGATCTTCGTAGAATATGTAGGAACCAATATGGGCATCCAGGTCCCGCTATTGGTTATTGACCGAGAATGGTTCTAGGTCATGTCTACATAGTTCTCGAACCCGTAGGGTCCGCACGCTTAACGTTACGATGACCGTTTTATTATGAGTTCATAAGTTTTGATGTACCGAAGTTTGTTCGGAGTCCCGGATGTGATCACGGACATGACGAGGAGTCTCAAAATGGTAGAGACATAAAGATTGATATATTGGAAGCCTATGTTTGGACATCGGAAAGGTTCCGGGTGAAATCGGGATTTTAGCGGAACACCGGGGGGTTACCGGAACCCTCCCAGGGGATAATGGGCCTTAGTGGGCCATGAGGGAGAAGAGGAGGGCCGGCCAGGGCAGGCCGCGCGCCCCCTCCCCCCTAGTCTGAATAGGACAAGGAAGGGGGGGGCGCGGCGCCCCCCTTTCCTCTTTCCCCTCCCCCCTTTCCTTCTCCACCAAGGCAAGAGGGGGGAGTCCTACTCCCGGTGGGAGTAGGACTCCTCCAGGCGCACCCCAAGGGGGCCGGCCGCACCTCCCCCTTCCTCCTTTGTATACGGGGGCAGGGGGGCACCCCATAACACACAAGTTGATCTACGGATCGTTCCTTAGCCGTGTGCGGTGCCCCCCTCCACCATATTCCACCTCGGTCATATCGTCGCGGAGTTTAGGCGAAGCCCTGCGCCGGTAGAGCATCATCATCGTCACCACGTCGTCGTGCTGACGGAACTCATCCCCGAAGCTTTGCTGGATCGGAGCCCGGGGATCGTCATCGAGCTGAACGTGTGCTGAACTCGGAGGTGCCGTACGTTCGGTGCTTGGATCAGTCGGATCGTGAATACGTACGACTACATCAACCGCGTTGTCATAACGCTTCCGCTTACGGTCTACGAGGGTACGTGGACGGACACTCTCCCCTCTCGTTGCTATACCATCACCATGATCTTGCGTGTACGTAGGAAAATTTTGAAATTACTACGTTCCCCAACAACTTCCTCGTCGACTGGGCCGAGACCCAGTACTTGCCGCCAGCACCAGACTCCACCCATTGGCAGATGCAATTTGATGGTTCAAAAATGCGCACCGGTCTGGGAGCCGGCATCGTCCTCACCTCTCCCAAGGGCGACAAGCTCAAATATGTGCTGCAAATCCATTTTGCCGCCTCCAACAATGTAGCCGAATACGAGGCACTCATACACGGGCTCCGGCTTGCCAAGGAACTCGGCATTTGCCGGATCCTGTGCTATGGTGACTCCGACTTGGTGGTCCAGTAGTCGTCAGGCGACTGGGATGCCAAGGACGCGAATATGGCAAGCTACCGCTTCCTCGTGGAGCAACTCAGTGGATACTTTGACGGGTGCGAGTTCCTCCATGTGCCAAGAAATGACAATGAGCAAGCAGATGCCTTGGCACGAATCGGCTCCACCCGCCAAGCAATACCAGTCGGCGTCGCCTTGTGGCGCCTCCTCAAGCCGTCTGTCAAGCCATCACCAGAGTATGACTCCATCTTTGTGCCAGCCCCTCCTGGAGCAGTCGGATCCGACTTGAGGACCCCAGAAGCCGGCGCGGGGACTTCGGCAGGCGGCCCGAGGACTGCAGCTGTCGCACCCGGCCCGAGGACTGCTGCAGCTGACCCGGGGAGTTCTTCAACACAGCAGGCGACAGTCACCTCCAACCCGCCGCCTCCCGGCCCAACCGCCCTTGTACAAATTGCAGTCATAGCACTTGAAGAGATAGCGGCACCCTCATGGGCTCAACCCATCCTCAACTTCCTGGTGAACAAAGAGCTGTCAGCCGATGAGATCCTAGCCCGACAAGTGCAACGGTGGGCAGCAGCATATACCATAGTCAACAGAGAACTGGTTCGGTGCAGTGTCACTGGTGTATACCAGCGCTGCGTGGAGCCGGACCATGGTCAAGCAATCCTCAAAGATATTCACCAAGGAGAATGCGGTCACCACGCGGCTTCAAGATCACTTGTTGCCAAAGCTTTCTGCCATGGTTTCTTCTGGCCGACTGCCCTCGAAGACGCCAAAGAGTTGGTCCAGAAGTGTCAAGGGTGTCAGAAGTTCCGCTCCAAGCCACACTTACCGGCTTCTGCACTCAAGACCATCCCCATTGCCTGGCCCTTTGCTGTTTGGGGGCTGGATATGGTGGGGCCATTCAAGACGGCCCGTGGTGGCATGACTCATCTACTTGTCGTTGTGGACAAGTTCACCAAGTGGATAGAAGCAAAGCCAATCAAGAAGCTGAACGGGCCGACTGCCATGACTTTCATCGCTGACATCACCACTCGGTACGGCATACCACATAGCATCATCACCGACAACGGCACAAACTTTGCCAAAGGAGCCTTGGCTCGTTTCTACGTGACGCAGGGCATTCGACTGGACTTAGCATCCGTAGCCCATCCGCAGTCAAATGGCCAAGTTGAGCGAGCAAACGGCCTCATTCTGTCCGGCATCAAGCCCCGACTGGTCGAGCCTCAAGAGCGTTCGGCCGGCTGCTGGCTCGATGAGCTGCCGGCCGTCCTCTAGAGCCTGCGCACGACTCCGAACAAGTCGACCGGCTTCACGCCCTTCTTCCTCGTCTATGGTGCTGAAGCCGTCATCCTGACGGACATAGAGTTTGACTCCACACAAGTCACCATGTACACCGAGGCGGATGCCACGGAGGCACGAGAAGACGACGTCGACCTGTTGGAGGAGGGCTGCCTGTTGGCACTCAGCCGATCCGCCATCTACCAGCAGAGTCTGTGCCGATACTACAACCGCAAGGTGAAGCCAATATCCTTCCAAGAGGGAGACCTTGTGCTCCGGCTGATCCAGCGAACAGCCGGTCAGCACAACCTCTCGGCACCTTGGAGGCCCTTTGATGTCTACTACACAACCTTCTTCTTGTAGACGTTGTTGGGCCTGCAAGTGCACAGGTTTGTAGGACAGTAGCAAATTTCCCTCAAGTGGATGACCTAAGGTTTATCAATCCGTAGGAGGCGTAGGATGAAGATGGTCTCTCTCAAACAACCCTGCAACCAAATAACAAAGAGTCTCTTGTGTCCCCAACACACCCAATACAATGGAAAATTGTATAGGTGCACTAGTTCGGCGCAGAGATGGTGATACAAGTGCAAAATAGAAGATAAAGGTTTTTGTAATCTGAAATAATAAAAACAGCAAGGTAACGAGCGATAAAAATGAGCGTAAACGGTATTGCAATGATAGGAAACGAGGCCTAGGGTCAGGAACGTGTGCCAACCCCTATGCATAGGTTCCCAATGTCACGAAACCCGCAAGTTGATCACCAAAACATACATCAAGTGGCACATGATATCCCATTGTCACCACAGATAATCACGGCAAGACATACATCAAGTGTTCTCATAAAAGACTCAATCCGATAAGATAACTTCAAAGGGGAAACTCAATTCATCACAAGAGAGTAGAGGGGGATACATCATAAGATCCAACTACAATAGCAAAGCTCGGGATACATCAAGATCGTGCCATAGAGGAACACGAGAGAGAACACAAGAGAGAGAGAGATCAAACACATAGCTACTGGTACGTACCCTTAGCCCCGAGGGTGAAATACTCCCTCATCGTCATGGATAGCGTCGGGATGATGAAGATGGCCACCGGTGATGGGATCCCCCTCCGGCAGGGTGCCAGAACATGGTCCCGAGTGGTTTTTGGTGGCTCTGGAGGCTTGCGGTGGCGGAACTCCCGATCTAGGTTCTGTTCTGGAAGTTTTAGGGTACGTAGGTATATATGGGTGCAGGGGGTACGTCGGTGGACCTCCAGGATGCTCACGAGGTAGGGGGGCACGCCCAGGGGGGAGGGGCGCGCCCCCCACCCTTGTGGGGAGCCCGGGACTCCCCTGACGTGCACTCCAAGCGCATCAGGTTGGTTTCCTTCCAAAATTAACTTCTCCAGTTGATTTCGTTCCGTTTTGACTCTGTCTGATATTCCTTTTCCTCGAAACACTGAAATAGGCATAAAATAACAAATCTGGGCTAGGCCTCCGGTTAAGAGGTTAGTCCCAAAAATAATATAAAAGTGGATAATAAAGCCCAATATTGCCTAAAACAGTAGATAAAGTAGCATAGAGCAATCAAAAATT
Source organism: Triticum dicoccoides (assembly GCF_002162155.2). NCBI lineage: Eukaryota > Viridiplantae > Streptophyta > Magnoliopsida > Poales > Poaceae > Triticum > Triticum dicoccoides. The sequence goes on from NC_041385.1 coordinate 717,726,144, forward strand.
ATAGATACGTTGGAGACGTATCAAGCATCCCCAAGCTTAATTCCTGCTCGTCCTCGAGTAGGTAAATGATAAAAAGAGAAATTTTTATGCGGAGTGATACTTTGGCATAATTTCAATGTAAATCTTCTTAATTGTGACATGAATATTCAGATCCGAAAGATTCAAGACAAAAGTCCATATTGACATAAAGATAATAATACTTCAAGCATACTTATCAAAGCAATCATGTCTTCTCAAAATAATATGGCAAAAGAAAGTTCATCCCTACAAAATCATATAGTTAGGCTATGCTTCATTTTCGTCACACAAAGATGTTCCCAACTTCTATACCCCCGATGACAAGCCAAGCAATTGTTTCATACTTAAATAATCTCAAACTTTTTCAACCTTCACACAATACATGAGCGTGAGCCATGGATATAGCACTATGGGTGGAATAGAATATGATGATGGGGATTGCGTGGAGAAGAAAAAAAGGAGAATGTCTCACATTGACGAGGATAATCAACGGGCTATGTAGATGCCCATCAATTGATGTCAACATGAGGAGTAGGGATTGCCATGCAACGGATGCACTAGAGCTATGAATGCTCAACAAAAGAAAACTAGTGGGTGTGCATCCAACTTGCTTGCTCATGAAGACCTAGGGCATTTGAGGAAGCCCATCGTAGGAATATACAAGCCAAGTTCTATAATGAAAAATTCCCACTAGTATATGAAAGTGATAACACATGAGACTCTCTACATGAAAAGCATGGTGCTACTTTGAAGCACAAGTGTGGAAAAAGAGATAGTAGCATTGCCATTTTTTTGGGCCTTTCTCTTTTTTTTATTTGGGCCTTTTTGGCCTTTTTTTTATTTGGGCAATGCTCTAATAATGATGATCATCACACTTCTATTGATTACAACATAAGGATTACAACTCGAAACTAGAACAAGATATGACTCTATATGAATGCCTCCGGCGGTGTACCGGGATGGTGCAATGAATCAAGAGTGACATGTATGGAAAATAATGCATGGTGGCTTTGCCACAAATACGATGTCAACTACATGATCATGCAATGGCAATATGACAAAAGTAATGTATGTCATGATGATGATGATGGAAGTTGCATGGCAATATATCTCGGAATGGCTATGGAAATGCCATAATAGGTAGGTATGGTGGCTGTTTTGAGGAAGATATAAGGAGGTTTATGTGTGATAGAGCGTATCATATCACGGGGTTTGGATGCACCGGTGAAGTTTGCGCCAACTCTCAAGGTGAGAAAGGGCAATGCACGGTACCGAAGAGGCTAGCAAAGATGGAAAGGTGAGAGTGCGTATAATCCATGGACTCAACATTAGTCAAAAGAACTCATATACTTATTGCAAAAATTTAGAAGTCATCAAAAATCAAGTACTACGCGCATGCTCCTAGGGGGATAAATTGGTAGGAAAAGACCATCGCTCGTCCCCGACCGCCACTCATAAGGATGCACAAGCCAGGTACACTTCATGTTTCAAATTTGTTACACAACTTTAACCATGCGTGCATGCTACGGGACTTGCGTCGCTGTTTTGGTTGTTTGCTGGGGGAGTTGTCCTTCGCCACGTCCCGTTTTTCCTCATTATCGCTTCCTTTTGGTGTATCCACCATGTATACGTCGTGAGTTGGGGTGGCTTTCCAGTGCCCGGTAGGCGCTGTTTCTTGGTCGTCTCCGGCATCGTCGTCCATACCATCGATGTCTTCGGAGTCGTAGTCTAGCATGTCGGTTAGATCGTCGACAGTGGCTACCAAGTGGGTGGTGGGTGGGCTTGAATTTCTTCGTCGTCCGCATCCCAACCGTCTTGACCGCAGTCCGGCCAGGGCTCTCCTGATAACGAGAGATACTTTAGCGAACTCAAGATGTCGCCGAAAGGTGAGTGTTGAAAGATGTCTGCTGCGGTGAACTCCATGATCGGCGCCCAATCGGATTCGATCGGAGGGGACGCGGGAGGTTCGGAGTCCGGCAAGGAGTCCGGCACCTCGGAGTCACGAGCTTCATGAGGGACAAGGTCAGTGTTCGGCTCTATCATCGTAGAGGTTGCAGCCCCCGAGGCGGTGTCTAGCCATCAGTCCTCGATCCGCGCAGCCGGCTCCGAATTGAAGATCAGAGCGGGCTTGAGTGCGGCCTCCAGGGTACTGTCCGGCTGCAGAGCTAAATCATGCTCGCCGTGACAGCGCGGCGCGCTCGGCTGTGACTCGAATCCATTGAGGATTAAGTCCTCGCGGGTGTCAGCCGTGAAGTTCAAACTTCCAAATCTGACCTGACGGCCAGGGGCGTAGCTTTCGATATGCTCCAGTTGGCCAAGCGAATTGGCCCGCAGTGCGAAGCCGCCGAATACGAAGATCTGTCCAGGGATGAAGGTCTCACCCTAGACAGCGTTGCTGATGATGATCGAAGAAGCCATCGAGCCTATCGGTGACGACATAGAGGAACTCTCAATGAAAGCACCAACGTCGGTGTCAAAACCGGCGGATCTCGGGTAGGGGGTCCCGAACTGTGCGTCTAGGCGGATGGTAACAGGAGACAAGGGACACGATGTTTTACCCAGGTTCGGGCCCTCTTGATGGAGGTAAAACCCTATGTACTGCTTGATTAATATTGATGATGTGTGTTACAAGAGTGGATCTACCACGAGATCAAGGAGGCTAAACCCTAGAAGCTAGCCTATGGTATGATTGTTGTTCGTCCTACGGACTAAAGCCATCCGGTTTATGTAGACACCGGAGAGGGCTAGGGTTACACAGAGTCGGTTACAATGGTAGGAGATCTACATATCCGTATCGCCAAGCTTGCCTTCCACGCCAAGGAAAGTCCCATCCGGACACGGGACAAAGTCTTCAATCTTGTATCTTTATAGTCTTGGAGTCCGGCCGACGATGATAGTTCGGCTATCCGGACACCCCCTAGTCCGGAACTCCCTCACCTGCCCTGGACGGGAACCTTGTTCCTTCCTGGCGAGCGAAGCTAGCCCGGCACGCCTGACGGTGTCAGCCTCGACGCGCTGCACGGCACGGAGATTGCCTGCGCGGCGAGCTGCCTCGCTGACCTTGTTGGCGTGATCCACCTCTGCGATGAGCCGACCTTCGACGCGTGCACCGGCTGCCCCGAGAGCCGCCTCGTCAGCCTCCTCGACCAGCTCCACGTCACCAGCGAGCCTGCTGTGGACCTGGAGTCTGTTGGCTCCATCGACCCGATGATCGTTGGCTCCGACAGGGCGTCGTTTGACCCGTTCACCACCAACATGGTGGTCTACGGCAAGCCGCCTCCTCGCGAGCACAGCAGCGGGAGCACCGTCACGGAGGTGCTTGTCATCAACAGTGGCGAGCGCTCGGACGGAGGCGCTCGAGACCCACTCGACGCGGCACTGCGAGACCTGTCGGCACCCATCCCAGAAGGCGCAGATGCTGAGATGCTGGAGGCATGCCGCGCCCAGCTGCTCGAGAGCGCTAGCCGACTGGCCAGCATGCAACGCCTATCGGACGCCTACCGGCGCGAGATGGACCGAGCCGTTGGTGGCACACCGGCTCCTGAGGGGCCTAGCTGCATCGGCTCGATCCGGCAGCGTGGCGCGACCATCGCCAGCATGTTCGGGGTTGAACGCCCCGTCTACGCCACACTTGCAGAGAACATCCGGGCCGCCCAGGCGGTGATGGATGAGCTGGACAAGTATGACGGTGATGAGCGCCACCACATGACGGAGCAAGTCCAGCAGCTCCTAGACGCGGCCGCTGCGCAGCACGAAGCCGGCTGCCGTGCTGAAGTGCCTGCCCAGCGGAACGATGAACCGCCTCCTCGCCAGGACCATGGGGCGACGTCCCGGACGCCGACTGGTGGTGCCCGCGGAAGAAGAGGCAACGAGCCGGCTGCCATCCGCAGCCGGACACGCCTCTCCATCGAGCATGACAAAGACGGCCGCCCTCGGGCGGTGGAACGGCGAGGCGATCTGCCTCCTCCTCCGCCTTGTGGAGCAAGGCATCCTACTCCGCCGCCTGTCACGCACCCGACACTCGACGACCGCCTTGGCCACCGAGAGGGAGTCAGAGAGAACGACGCCCGCCATCGGATCAACCATCTCAACCGATCCCTGGCACTAGAAGAAGAAGACGCATTGGGCCCGCCCTGCTTTGGCCCACGAATCTGAGATGAGCCCTTTCCTAAAGGGTTCACGCTCCCAAGAGATACGCCCAAGTACACCGGCTCCATGAAGCCGGATGACTGGCTAGTCGACTACTCCACGACCGTCAGCATAGCAAACGGCAACAAGCGCGTTGCCGTGAAGTACGTCCCGCTCATGCTTCAAGGCACAACCCAGACGTGGCTTAATAGCCTGAAGCCCCGTAGCATCAACAGCTGGGTTGACTTCACCGAAGCCTTCATCCGCAACTTCACCATCACGTACAAGCGGCCTCCCAAGCCCCGACAGCTCTCCTTGTGCGTCCAAGGGCCCAGCGAATCGACTCGCGACTATCTCACACACTGGGCCGAGCTGCGCAACTCCTGCGAAGGCGTGCATGAGGTGCACGCAATCGAGTACTTCACCGCCGGGTGCCGAGAAGGCACCCTCCCCAAGCACCGACTTCTCTGCGACGAGCCTGGTACTCTCAATGAACTGTTAATCATCGCCGACAAGCACGCCATGGCCGACTCTTCCATGAAGGCAGAAATCCTAGTTGATGCGTCCGGCAAGGTGGCACCTCAGGCCCCTCGGACTCTGGCTGGTGACACTAGTCGGCGACAGCATCCAAGCGACAACAAGCGGAAGGCCACCCAGCCGGCTTCCACCAGCCGGCAGGTGGCGATAGTCAAGGACCAGCAGCCGGAAGGGCAGCCAGCGCCCAAGCGTCAGAAGGGCGGCAAGACCAATTGGTTGCCCGCCTTCTCTTATGAGCAGACCCTAGATGCACCCTGCAAGTTCCATAGTGGCGCAAAGCCGTCCAACCACACCACTCGGAAGTGTCATTGGCTCACCAGTATCGCCAAGGGAGATGGACTCCTGCCTCATCCGTCTGCCGGCCCGCCTCCTCCTCCTCCCCAGCAGCTGGTGGCCCGGCCAGTCGGTGCCATACAAGATGAGTATCCTGTTGAGCATAGAGCCTATGTTATGTTCACTAGCGTGGCGGATGACAGACGCAACAGATGGCAGCAACAACAAGAAGTGCAGGCAGTGGCCTCAAATACTCCAGAATTCATGCACTGGTCTGAGAAGCCCATCAGTTGGAGCAGGGGCGACCACCCGGAAGTGATGCCTTCCCCCGGTTCCTATGCCCTGGTCCTAGATGCTACCTGTGCAACCGAGAGGCGGGTAGCTCGTTTCTCCAGAGTCCTGATAGATGGCGGCAGCAGCATCAATATCCTGTACCGTGACACAATGGAGAAGTTGGGAATCAAGCAGAAGCAGCTCCTCCCCAGTCGGACTGTATTCCATGGCATAGTTCCTGGCCTTTCCTGCTCACCAATCGGCAAGATCCAAATTGATGTTCTCTTCGGAGACAAGAATCATTTCAGCCGTGAGACAGTTTGGTTTGAAGTGGTGGACCTTGAGAGCCCCTACCATGTGCTGCTTGGCCGGCCTGCCCTGGCCAAGTTCATGGCGGTCCCCCACTATGCTTACCTCAAGATGAAGATGCCGAGTACCAAGGGGATCCTGACTATAGTCGGAGACTACAAGAAGTCGTCCGCCTGCGCCGTGGACAGTAGCCGGCTGGCCGAGTCCCTCGTGATTGCAGCTGAGAAGCGGCTCCTTGACCGGCTGGTGGAGATGGCAGGCAAGAAGCCAGAAATGTCACCCATCCCCAAGGAGTCGGAGGTTGAGGGCTCATTCAAGCCGGCAAAGGAAACAAAGAAGATACCCTTGGACCCGGAGCACCCGAAAAGGCACGCTATCATAGGTGCTAACCTTGACAGCAAATAGGAAAGCGAGCTCGTCGATTTCCTCTATGAGAATCGGGACATCTTCGCATGGTCTCCCAAAGACATGCCGGGCGTTCCGACGGATTTCGCCGAGCACAAGTTACATGTCCGACCTGACGCCAAGCCGGTCAGGCAGCCCTTGCGCCGCATGTCAGAAGAGAAGAGAAGAGTTGTTGGAGAAGAGATAGCCCGGCTTCTAGCAACCGGTTTCATCATGGAAGTGTTCTTTCCAGAGTGGCTGGCCAACCCAGTTCTTGTGCTGAAGAAGAACAAGCAGTGGCGCATGTGTATTGATTATACCAGCCTCAACAAAGCTTGCCCCAATGATCCTTTTGCACTGCCAAGAATTGACCAAGTAATAGACTCCACAGCCGGATGCAAGTTGTTGAGTTTTTTGGATGCATACTCAGGGTACCATCAAATAAAGCTGAATCCGGCCGACAGGCTGAAGACCGCCTTCATCACGCCATTTGGAGCCTTCTGCTACCTGACCATGATGTTCGGCTTGCAAAATGTCGGCGCCACGTTTCAGCGTTGCATGCAGAAGTGTCTCCTCAAGCAACTCGGCAGAAATGGCCATGTCTATGTGGATGATGTGGTGGTGAAGACGGAGAAGCATGGCACGCTGCTGGAAGACCTCAAGGAAACTTTTGAGAACCTACGCCGCTTCCGGATCAAGCTCAACCCGGAGAAATGCATCTTTGGAGTACCAGTCGGCCAGCTTCTCATCTTTCTGGTCTCAGAGCGCGGCATAGAATGCAATCCTGTGAAGATCAAGGCCATTAAGAAGATGGAGGTGCCCACCCGACTGCTGGACGTGCAGAAGTTCACCGGCTGCCTCGCATCAATCAGCCGTTTCATCAGCCGGCTGGCGAAAAGGCCCTTCCCCTGTACCAGCTCATGAAGAAGACCACTTTTTTGAGTGAAACGACAAGGCGAATGAAGCTTTCCTCCAACTGAAGAATATGTTGACCACCCCACCTATCTTGGCGGCTCCAACTGAGAAAGAGCCCATGCTCCTCTACATCGCCGCCACCAGTCGGGTGGTCAGCATTGTCGTGGTAGTAGAACGCAAGGAGGAGGGCAGAGCATTGCCGGTCCATAGGCTGGTATATTACTTGAGTGAAGTATTGTCCGCCTCCAAGCAAAACTACCCACACTATCAGAAGATGTGCTATGGTGTGCACTTTGCCGCCAAGAAGCTGGAGCCTTACTTTCAAGAGCACCCAATTACTGTTGTCTGCACTGCTCCGCTTGCTGAGATCATCGGAAGTCGAGATGCCTCGGGCCGAGTGGCCAAGTGGGCTATTGACCTGGCCCCTTATACCATCTACTACCAGCCTCGCACCGCCATTAAGTCACAAGCACTGCCCGACTTCTGAAGGAAATATGCCCTAGAGGCAATAATAAAGTTATTATTTATTTCCTCATATCATGATAAATGTTTATTATTCATGCTAGAATTGTATTAACCGGAAACATGATACATGTGTGAATACATAGACAAACATATAGTCACTAGTATGCCTCTACTTGACTAGCTCATTAATCAAAGATGGTTATGTTTCCTAACCATAGACATGTGTTGTCATTTGATTAATGGGATCACATCATTAGAAGAATGATGTGATTGACATGACCCATTCCGTTAGCCTAGCACTTGATCGTTTAGTATACTGCTATTGCTTTCTTCATGACTTATACATGTTCCTGTAACTATGAGAAATATGCAACTCCCTACCGGAGGAACACTTTGGGTACTACCAAACGTCACAACGTAACTGGGTGATTATAAAGGAGTACTACAGGTGTCTCCGAAGGTACATGTTGAGTTGGCGTATTTCGAGATTAGGTTTTGTCACTCCGATTGTCGGAGAGGTATCTCTGGGCCCTCTCGGTAATGCACATCATTATAAGCCTTGCAAGCAATGTGACCAAATGAGTTGGTTACGGGATGATGCATTACAGAACGAGTAAAGAGACTTGCCGGTAACGAGATTGAACTAGGTATTGGATACCGACGATCAAATCTCGGGCAAGTAACATACCGATGACAAAGGGAACAACATATGTTGTTATGCGGTTTGACCGATAAAGATCTTCGTAGAATATGTAGGAACCAATATGGGCATCCAGGTCCCGCTATTGGTTATTGACCGAGAATGGTTCTAGGTCATGTCTACATAGTTCTCGAACCCGTAGGGTCCGCACGCTTAACGTTACGATGACAATTTTATTATGAGTTCATAAGTTTTGATGTACCGAAGTTTGTTTGGAGTCCCGGATGTGATCACGGACATGACGAGGAGTCTCGAAATGGTCGAGACATAAAGATTGATATATTGGAAGCCTATGTTTGGACATCGGAAAGGTTCCGGGTGAAATCGGGATTTTACCGGAACACCGGGGGGTTACCGGAACCCTCCCGGGGGATAATGGGCCTTAGTGGGCCATGAGGGAGAAGAGGAGGGCCGGCCAGGGCAGGCCGCGTGCCCCCTCCCCCCTAGTCCGAATAGGACAAGGAAGGGGGGGGGGTGCGGCGCCCCCCTTTCCTCTTTCCCCTCCCCCCTTTCCTTCTCCACCAAGGCAAGAGGGGGGAGTCCTACTCCCGGTGGGAGTAGGACTCCTCCAGGCGCACCCCAAGGGGGGCGGCCGCACCTCCCCCTCCCTCCTTTATATACGGGGGCAGGGGGGCACCCCATAACACACAAGTTGATCTACGGATCGTTCCTTAGCCGTGTGCGGTGCCCCCCTCCACCATATTCCACCTCGGTCATATCGTCGCGGAGTTTAGGCGAAGCCCTGCGCCGGTAGAGCATCATCATTGTCACCACGCCGTCGTGCTGACGGAACTCATCCCCGAAGCTTTGCTGGATAGGAGCCCGGGGATCGTCATCGAGCTGAACGTGTGCTAAACTCGGAGGTGCCGTACGTTCGGTGCTTGGATCGGTCGGATCGTGAAGACGTACGACTACATCAACGGCGTTGTCATAACGCTTCCGCTTACGGTCTACGAGGGTACGTGGACGGACACTCTCCCCTCTTGTTGCTATACCATCACCATGATCTTGCGTGTACGTAGGAAAATTTTGAAATTACTACGTTCCCCAACAGTGGCATCCGAGCCTAGGTTTTATGCGTTGATGTTATATGCACGAGTAGAACACAAGTGAGTTGTGGGCGATATAAGTCATACTGCTTACCAGCATGTCATTACGCGTACGCTTACGTGAGACTGGTTTCACCGCTACGAGCACTCGTTGCTTAAAGGTGATCGGCGGGTGTCTGTCTCTCTTACTTTAGTTGAACCGAGTGTGGCTACGCCCGGTCCTTGCGAAGGTTAAAACAGCACCAACTTGACAAACTATTGTTGTGGTTTTGATGCGTAGGTAAGAACGGTTCTTGCTAAGCCCGTAGCAGCCACGTAAAAATTGCAACAACAAAGTAGAGGACGTCTAACTTGTTTTTGCAGGGCATGTTGTGATGTGATATGGTCAAGATGTGATGCTATATTTTATTGTATGAGATGATCATGTTTTGTAACCGAAGTTATCGGCAACTGGCAGGAGCCATATGGTTGTCGCTTTATTGTATGAAATGCAAACGCCCTGTAATTGCTTTACTTTATCACTAAGCGGTAGCGATAGTCATAGAAGCAATAGATGGCGTAACGACAACGATGCTACGATGGAGATCAAGGTGTCGCGCCGGTGACGATGGTGATCACGACGGTGCTTCGAAGATGGAGATCACAAGCACAAGATGATGATGGCCATATCATATCACTTATATTGATTGCATGTGATGTTTATCCTTTATGCATCTTATCTTGCTTTGATTGACGGTAGCATTTTAAGATGATCTCTCACTTAATAATCAAGAAGTGTTCTCCCTGAGTATGCACCGTTGCGAAAGTTCTTCGTGCTGAGACACCACGTGATGATCGGGTGTGATAGGCTCTACGTTCAAATACAATGGGTGCAAAACAGTTGCACACGCGGAATACTCAGGTCATACTTGACGAGCCTAGCATATACAGATATGGCCTCGGAACACGGAGACCGAAAGGTCGAACATGAATCATATAGTAGATATGATCAACATAGTGATGTTCACCATTGAAACTACTCCATCTCACGTGATGATCGGACATGGTTTAGTTGATTTGGATCACGTGATCACTTAGATGACTAGAGAGATGTCTGTCTAAGTGGGAGTTCTTAAGTAATATGATTAATTGAACTTAAATTTATCATGAACTTACTACCTGATAGTATTTTGCTTGTCTATGTTTGTTTGTAGATAGATGGCTCGTGCTGTTATTCCGTTAAATTTTAATGCATTCCTTGAGAAAGCAAAGTTGAAATATGATGGTAGCAATTACACAGACTGGGTCCGTAACCTGAGGATTATCCTCATTGCTGCATAGAAAAGTTACGTCCTGGAAGCACCGCTGGGTGCCAGGCCTGCTGCTGATGCAACTGGCGACGTTAAGAAC
>NC_041385.1:717738281-717775265 GCF_002162155.2 Triticum dicoccoides
ATCATACATACTGATGTTTGTGGTCCAATGAATGTTGAGGCTCGCGGCGGATATCGTTATTTTCTCACCTTCACAGATGATTTGAGCAGATATGGGTATATCTACTTAATGAAACACAAGTCTGAAACATTTGAAAAGTTCAAAGAATTTCAGAGTGAAGTGGAAAATCATCGTAACAAGAAAATAAAGTTTCTACGATCTGATCGTGGAGGAGAATATTTGAGTTACGAGTTTGGTCTACACTTGAAACAATGCGGAATAGTTTCGCAACTCATGCCACCCGGAACACCACAACGAAATGGTGTGTCCGAACGTCGTAATCGTACTTTACTAGATATGGTGCGATCTATGATGTCTCTTACTGATTTACCGCTATCATTTTGGGGTTATGCTTTAGAGACGGCCGCATTCACGTTAAATAGGGCACCATCAAAATCCGTTGAGACAACACCTTATGAACTGTGGTTTGGCAAGAAACCACAGTTGTCGTTTCTTAAAGTTTGGGGCTGCGATGCTTATGTGAAGAAACTTCAACCAGATAAGCTCGAATCCAAATCGGAGAAATGTGTCTTCATAGGATACCCAAAAGATACTATTGGGTACACCTTCTATCACAGATCTGAGGGCAAGATTTTCGTTGCTAAAATCGGATCCTTTCTAGAGAAGGAGTTTCTCTTGAAAGAAGTGAGTGGGAGGAAAGTAGAACTTGATGAGATAACTGTATCTACTCCCTTGTTGGAAAGTAGTTCATCACAAGAACCGATTCCTGTGACAACTACACCAACTAGTGAGGAAGCTGATGATATTGATCATGAAACTTCAGATCAAGTTACTACTGAACCTCGTAGGTCTACCAGAGTAAGATCCGCACCAGAGTGGTACAGTAATCCTATTCTGGAAGTCATGTTACTTGACCATGATGAACCTATGAATTATGAGGAAGCGATGATGAGCCCAGATTCCGCAAAATGGCTAGAGGCCATGAAATCTGAGATGGGATCCATGTACGAAAACAAAGTATGGACTTTGGTTGACTTGCCCGATGATCGGCAAGCCATTGAGAATAAATGGATCTTTAAGAAGAAGACTGACGCTGATGGTAATATAACTGTCTATAAAGCTCGACTTGTTGCGAAAGGTTTTCGACAAGTTCAAGGGGTTGACTACGATGAGACTTTCTCACCCATAGCGATGCTTAAGTCTGTCCGAATCATGTTAGCTATTGCTGCATTTCATGATTATGAAATTTGGCAAATGGATGTAAAAACTGCATTCTTGAATGGATTTCTGGAAGAAGAGTTGTATATGATACAACTAGAAGGTTTTGTTGATCCAAAAGGTGCTAACAAAGTGTGCAAGCTCCAGCGATCCATTTATGGACTGGTGCAAGCATCTCGGAGTTGGAATAAACGTTTTGATAGTGTGATCAAAGCATATGGTTTTATACAGACTTTTGGAGAAGCATGTATTTACAAGAAAGTGAGTGGGAGCTCTGTAGCATTTCTGATTTTATATGTAGATGACATATTATTAATTGGAAATGATATAGAATTTCTGGATAGCATAAAGGGATACTTGAATAAAAGTTTTTCAATGAAAGACCTCGGTGAAGCTGCTTACATATTGGGCATCAAGATCTATAGAGATAGATCAAGACGCTTAATAGGACTTTCACAAAGCACATACCTTGACAAAATTTTGAAAAAGTTCAAAATGGATCAGGCAAAGAAAGGTTTCTTGCATGTGCTGCAAGGTGTGAAGTTGAGTCAAACTCAATGCCCGACCACAGCAGAAGATAGAGAGAAAATGAAAGATGTTCCCTATGCTTCAGCCATAGGCTCTATCATGTATGCAATGTTGTGTACTAGACCGGACGTATGCTTAGCAATAAGCTTGGCAGGAAGGTACCAAAGTAATCCAGGAGTGGATCACTGGACAGCGGTCAAGAACATCTTGAAATACCTGAAAAGGACTAAGGATATGTTTCTCGTATATGGAGGTGACAAAGAGCTAGTCGTAAATGGTTACGTTGATGCAAGCTTTGACACAGATCCGGACGATTCTAAATCGCAAACCGGATACGTGTTTTTATTAAACGGTGGAGCTGTAAGTTGGTGCAGCTCTAAACAAAGCGTCGTGGCGGGATCTACATGTGAAGCGGAGTACATAGCTGCTTCTGAAGCAGCAAATGAAGGAGTCTGGATGAAGGAGTTCATTACCGATCTAGGTGTCATACCTAGTGCATCGGGACCAATGAAGATCTTCTGTGACAATACTGGTGCAATTGCTTTGGCAAAGGAATCCAGATTTCACAAGAGGACCAAGCACATCAAGAGACGCTTTAATTCCATTCGGGAACAAGTCCAAGTGGGAGACATAGAGATTTGCAAAATACATACGGATCTGAATGTTGCAGACCCGTTGACTAAGCCTCTCTCACGAGCAAAACATGATCAACACCAAGACTCCATGGGTGTTAGAATCATTACTATGTAATCTAGATTATTGACTCTAGTGCAAGTGGGAGACTGAAGGAAATATGCCCTAGAGGCAATAATAAAGTTATTATTTATTTCCTCATATCATGATAAATGTTTATTATTCATGCTAGAATTGTATTAACCGGAAACATGATACATGTGTGAATACATAGACAAACATATAGTCACTAGTATGCCTCTACTTGACTAGCTCATTAATCAAAGATGGTTATGTTTCCTAACCATAGACATGTGTTGTCATTTGATTAATGGGATCACATCATTAGAAGAATGATGTGATTGACATGACCCATTCCGTTAGCCTAGCACTTGATCGTTTAGTATACTGCTATTGCTTTCTTCATGACTTATACATGTTCCTGTAACTATGAGAAATATGCAACTCCCGTTTACCGGAGGAACACTTTGGGTACTACCAAATGTCACAACGTAACTGGGTGATTATAAAGGAGTACTACAGGTGTCTCCGAAGGTAAATGTTGAGTTGGCGTATTTCGAGATTAGGTTTTGTCACTCCGATTGTCGGAGAGGTATCTCTGGGCCCTCTCGGTAATGCACATCATTATAAGCCTTGCAAGCAATGTGACCAAATGAGTTGGTTACGGGATGATGCATTACGGAACGAGTAAAGAGACTTGCCAGTAACGAGATTGAACTAGGTATTGGATACCGACGATCAAATCTCGGGCAAGTAACATACCGATGACAAAGGGAACAACGTATGTTGTTATGCGGTTTGACCGATAAAGATCTTCGTAGAATATGTAGGAACCAATATGGGCATCCAGGTCCCGCTATTGGTTATTGACCGAGAATGGTTCTAGGTCATGTCTACATAGTTCTCGAACCCGTAGGGTCCGCACGCTTAACGTTACGATGACAGTTTTATTATGAGTTCATAAGTTTTGATGTACCGAAGTTTGTTCGGAGTCCCGGATGTGATCACGGACATGACGAGGAGTCTCAAAATGGTAGAGACATAAAGATTGATGTATTGGAAGCCTATGTTTGGACATCGGAAAGGTTCCGGGTGAAATCGGGATTTTACCGGAACACCGGGGGGTTACCGGAACCCTCCCAGGGGATAATGGGCCTTAGTGGGCCATGAGGGAGAAGAGGAGGGCCGGCCAGGGCAGGCCGCGCGCCCCCTCCCCCCTAGTCTGAATAGGACAAGGAAGGGGGGGGGGCGGCGCCCCCCTTTCCTCTTTCCCCTCCCCCCTTTCCTTCTCCACCAAGGCAAGAGGGGGGAGTCCTACTCCCGGTGGGAGTAGGACTCCTCCAGGCGCACCCCAAGGGGGCCGGCCGCACCTCCCCCTTCCTCCTTTGTATACGGGGGCAGGGGGGCACCCCATAACACACAAGTTGATCTACGGATCGTTCCTTAGCCGTGTGCGGTGCCCCCCTCCACCATATTCCACCTCGGTCATATCGTCGCGGAGTTTAGGCGAAGCCCTGCGCCGGTAGAGCATCATCATCGTCACCACGCCGTCGTGCTGACGGAACTCATCCCCGAAGCTTTGCTGGATCGGAGCCCGGGGATCGTCATCGAGCTGAACGTGTGCTGAACTCGGAGGTGCCGTACGTTCGGTGCTTGGATCAGTCGGATCGTGAATACGTACGACTACATCAACCGCGTTGTCATAACGCTTCCGCTTACGGTCTACGAGGGTACGTGGACGGACACTCTCCCCTCTCGTTGCTATACCATCACCATGATCTTGCGTGTACGTAGGAAAATTTTGAAATTACTACGTTCCCCAACAACTTCCTCGTCGACTGGGCCGAGACCCAGTACTTGCCGCCAGCACCAGACTCCACCCATTGGCAGATGCAATTTGATGGTTCAAAAATGCGCACCGGTCTGGGAGCCGGCATCGTCCTCACCTCTCCCAAGGGCGACAAGCTCAAATATGTGCTGCAAATCCATTTTGCCGCCTCCAACAATGTAGCCGAATACGAGGCACTCATACACGGGCTCCGGCTTGCCAAGGAACTCGGCATTTGCCGGATCCTGTGCTATGGTGACTCCGACTTGGTGGTCCAGCAGTCGTCAGGCGACTGGGATGCCAAGGACGCGAATATGGCAAGCTACCGCTTCCTCGTGGAGCAACTCAGTGGATACTTTGACGGGTGCGAGTTCCTCCATGTGCCAAGAAATGACAATGAGCAAGCAGATGCCTTGGCACGAATCGGCTCCACCCGCCAAGCAATACCAGTCGGCGTCGCCTTGTGGCGCCTCCTCAAGCCGTCTGTCAAGCCATCACCAGAGTATGACTCCATCTTTGTGCCAGCCCCTCCTGGAGCAGTCGGATCCGACTTGAGGACCCCAGAAGCCGGCGCGGGGACTTCGGCAGGCGGCCCGGGGACTGCAGCTGTCGCACCCGGCCCGAGGACTGCTGCAGCTGACCCGGGGAGTTCTTCAACACAGCAGGCGACAGTCACCTCCAACCCGCCGCCTCCCGGCCCAACCGCCCTTGTACAAATTGCAGTCATAGCACTTGAAGAGATAGCGGCACCCTCATGGACTCAACCCATCCTCAACTTCCTGGTGAACAAAGAGCTGTCAGCCGATGAGATCCTAGCCCGACAAGTGCAACGGTGGGCAGCAGCATATACCATAGTCAACAGAGAACTGGTTCGGTGCAGTGTCACTGGTGTATACCAGCGCTGCGTGGAGCCGGACCATGGTCAAGCAATCCTCAAAGATATTCACCAAGGAGAATGCGGTCACCACGCGGCTTCAAGATCACTTGTTGCCAAAGCTTTCTGCCATGGTTTCTTCTGGCCGACTGCCCTCGAAGACGCCAAAGAGTTGGTCCAGAAGTGTCAAGGGTGTCAGAAGTTCCGCTCCAAGCCACACTTACCGGCTTCTGCACTCAAGACCATCCCCATTGCCTGGCCCTTTGCTGTTTGGGGGCTGGATATGGTGGGGCCATTCAAGACGGCCCGTGGTGGCATGACTCATCTACTTGTCGTTGTGGACAAGTTCACCAAGTGGATAGAAGCAAAGCCAATCAAGAAGCTGAACGGGCCGACTGCCATGACTTTCATCGCTGACATCACCACTCGGTACGGCATACCACATAGCATCATCACCGACAACAGCACAAACTTTGCCAAAGGAGCCTTGGCTCGTTTCTACGTGACGCAGGGCATTCGACTGGACTTAGCATCCGTAGCCCATCCGCAGTCAAATGGCCAAGTTGAGCGAGCAAACGGCCTCATTCTGTCCGGCATCAAGCCCCGACTGGTCGAGCCTCAAGAGCGTTCGGCCGGCTGCTGGCTCGATGAGCTGTCGGTCGTCCTCTAGAGCCTGCGCACGACTCCGAACAAGTCGACCGGCTTCACGCCCTTCTTCCTCGTCTATGGTGCTGAAGCCGTCATCCTGACGGACATAGAGTTTGACTCCCCACAAGTCACCATGTACACCGAGGCGGATGCCACGGAGGCACGAGAAGACGACGTCGACCTGCTGGAGGAGGGCTGCCTGTTGGCACTCAGCCGATCCGCCATCTACCAGCAGAGTCTGTGCTGATACTACAACCGCAAGGTGAAGCCAATATCCTTCCAAGAGGGAGACCTTGTGCTCCGGCTGATCCAGCGAACAGCCGGTCAGCACAACCTCTCGGCACCTTGGAGGCCCTTTGATGTCTACTACACAACCTTCTTCTTGTAGACGTTGTTGGGCCTGCAAGTGCACAGGTTTGTAGGACAGTAGCAAATTTCCCTCAAGTGGATGACCTAAGGTTTATCAATCCGTAGGAGGCGTAGGATGAAGATGGTCTCTCTCAAACAACCCTGCAACCAAATAACAAAGAGTCTCTTGTGTCCCCAACACACCCAATACAATGGAAAATTGTATAGGTGCACTAGTTCGGCGCAGAGATGGTGATACAAGTGCAAAATAGAAGATAAAGGTTTTTGTAATCTGAAATAATAAAAACAGCAAGGTAACGAGCGATAAAAATGAGCGTAAACGGTATTGCAATGATAGGAAACGAGGCCTAGGGTCAGGAACGTGTGCCAACCCCTATGCATAGGTTCCCAATGTCACGAAACCCGCAAGTTGATCACCAAAACATACATCAAGTGGCACATGATATCCCATTGTCACCACAGATAATCACGGCAAGACATACATCAAGTGTTCTCATAAAAGACTCAATCCGATAAGATAACTTCAAAGGGGAAACTCAATTCATCACAAGAGAGTAGAGGGGGAGACATCATAAGATCCAACTACAATAGCAAAGCTCGGGATACATCAAGATCGTGCCATAGAGGAACACGAGAGAGAACACAAGAGAGAGAGATCAAACACATAGCTACTGGTACATACCCTTAGCCCCGAGGGTGAAATACTCCCTCATCGTCATTGATAGCGTCGGGATGATGAAGATGGCCACCGGTGATGGGATCCCCCTCCGGCAGGGTGCCAGAACATGGTCCCGATTGGTTTTTGGTGGCTCTGGAGGCTTGCGGTGGCGGAACTCCCGATCTAGGTTCTGTTCTGGAAGTTTTAGGGTACGTAGGTATATATGGGTGCAGGGGGTACGTCGGTGGACCTCCGGGATGCTCACGAGGTAGGGGGGCACGCCCAGGGGGGAGGGGCGCGCCCCCCACCCTTGTGGGGAGCCCGGGACTCCCCTGACGTGCACTCCAAGCCCATCAGGTTGGTTTCCTTCCAAAATTAACTTCTCCAGTTGATTTCGTTCCGTTTTGACTCTGTCTGATATTCCTTTTCCTCGAAACACTGAAATAGGCATAAAATAACAAATCTGGGCTAGGCCTCCGGTTAAGAGGTTAGTCCCAAAAATAATATAAAAGTGGATAATAAAGCCCAATATTGCCTAAAACAGTAGATAAAGTAGCATAGAGCAATCAAAAATTATAGATACGTTGGAGACGTATCAAGCATCCCCAAGCTTAATTCCTGCTCGTCCTCGAGTAGGTAAATGATAAAAAGAGAAATTTTTATGCGGAGTGATACTTTGGCATAATTTCAATGTAAATCTTCTTAATTGTGACATGAATATTCAGATCCGAAAGATTCAAGACAAAATTCCATATTGACATAAAGATAATAATACTTCAAGCATACTTATCAAAGCAATCATGTCTTCTCAAAATAATATGGCAAAAGAAAGTTCATCCCTACAAAATCATATAGTTAGGCTATGCTTCATTTTCGTCACACAAAGATGTTCCCAACTTCTATACCCCCGATGACAAGCCAAGCAATTGTTTCATACTTAAATAATCTCAAACTTTTTCAACCTTCACACAATACATGAGCGTGAGCCATGGATATAGCACTATGGGTGGAATAGAATATGATGATGGGGATTGCGTGGAGAAGAAAAAAAGGAGAATGTCTCACATTGACGAGGATAATCAACGGGCTATGTAGATGCCCATCAATTGATGTCAACATGAGGAGTAGGGATTGCCATGCAACGGATGCACTAGAGCTATGAATGCTCAACAAAAGAAAACTAGCGGGTGTGCATCCAACTTGCTTGCTCATGAAGACCTAGGGCATTTGAGGAAGCCCATCGTAGGAATATACAAGCCAAGTTCTATAATGAAAAATTCCCACTAGTATATGAAAGTGATAACACATGAGACTCTCTACATGAAAAGCATGGTGCTACTTTGAAGCACAAGTGTGGAAAAAGAGATAATAGCATTGCCATTTTTTTGGGCCTTTCTCTTTTTTTTATTTGGGCCTTTTTGGCCTTTTTTTTATTTGGGCAATGCTCTAATAATGATGATCATCACACTTCTATTGATTACAACATAAGGATTACAACTCGAAACTAGAACAAGATATGACTCTATATGAATGCCTCCGGCGGTGTACCGGGATGGTGCAATGAATCAAGAGTGACATGTATGGAAAATAATGCATGGTGGCTTTGCCACAAATACGATGTCAACTACATGATCATGCAATGGCAATATGACAAAAGTAATGTATGTCATGATGATGATGATGGAAGTTGCATGGCAATATATCTCGGAATGGCTATGGAAATGCCATAATAGGTAGGTATGGTGGCTGTTTTGAGGAAGATATAAGGAGGTTTATGTGTGATAGAGCGTATCATATCACGGGGTTTGGATGCACCGGTGAAGTTTGCGCCAACTCTCAAGGTGAGAAAGGGCAATGCACGGTACCGAAGAGGCTAGCAAAGATGGAAAGGTGAGAGTGCGTATAATCCATGGACTCAACATTAGTCAAAAGAACTCATATACTTATTGCAAAAATTTAGAAGTCATCAAAAATCAAGTACTACGCGCATGCTCCTAGGGGAATAAATTGGTAGGAAAAGACCATCGCTCGTCCCCGACCGCCACTCATAAGGATGCACAAGCCAGGTACACTTCATGTTTCAAATTTGTTACACAACTTTAACCATGCGTGCATGCTACGGGACTTGCAAACTTCAACACAAGCATTTCTCAAATTCATAATCACCCAACTAGCATGACTTTGATATTATCACCTCCATATCTCAAAACAATTATCAAGCATCAAACTTATCTTAGTATTCAACGCACTGAAAAGAATGTTTCACATATCTTGAATACCAAGTATATTAATATTAAGCAAATTACCATGCTATTAACAACTCTCAAAATAATCTAAGTGAAGCATGAGAGATCAACAGTTTCTTTAAAACAAATCCACCACCGTGCTCTAAAAGATATAAGTGAAGCACTAGAGCAAAAATTATCAAGCTCGAAAGATATAAGTGAAGCACATAGAGTATTCTAGCAAATTCTAATTTGTGTATGGCTCTGTCTCATTAAAGGATTTCAGATCTTGATACTTCATTCAAGCATCAAGCAAAGCTAAAGAAAACTACAATGCAAGGATAGCACAACTCATGTGAAGAAGCAAAAACTTAGGCTCAACCGATACTAACCGATAGTTGTTGAAGAAGAAAGGTGGGATGCCTACCGGGGCATCCCCAAGCTTAGATGCTTGAGACTTCTTGAAATATTATCTTGGGGTGCCTTGGGCATCCCCAAGCTTGAGCTTTTGTGTCTCCTTAATTCCTCTCATATCATGGTTTCTCCTTTTATCAAAAGCTTCATTCACAACAAACTCAACAAGAACTCGTGAGATAGGTTAGTATAAACCAATGCAAAACCTTATCATCTTCTACTGTAACAAATCACTAACATTATTATTCAACATTGAATACTAAATGCCTCTGTATATTTAATACTCCTATCCTCAAATAGAATCATTAAACAAGCAAACATATGCAAACAATGCAAACATAACAGCAATCTGCCAAAACAGTACAGTCTGTAAAGAATGCAAGAGTAACAATACTTCCCTGACCCCAAAAATTATGAACTAAAATTCCCACTGTAATAAATTTATCAGAGCTTAATATGCAGAAAGATTCAACGTTATACCATTCTCTGACTTTTCTAGGGAATTTTTGCAACAGCGGTAAACTTTCTGTTTTCAAACAGCAACATGCAAACTAGCAAAATAAGCATGGCAAAGGCTATCCTTGACCTTTTTATTGAAACTAAAGATGCAAAACATTATTCTAACTAACAGCAAGGAAAAACTAGAAAAATAAAATGACGCTCCAAGCAAAACACATATCATGTGGCGAATAAAAATATAGCTCCATGTAAGGTTACAATGAACGAAGACGAAAGAGGGGATGCCATCTGGGGCATCCCCAAGCTTAGTTGCTTGGTTGTCCTTGAATATTATCTTGGGGTGCCTTGGGCATCCCCAATATTAGGCTCTTTCCCCTCCTTATTCCATAGTCCATCGAATCTTTACCCAAAACTTGAAAACTTCAACCACACAAAACTCAAAACAAAACTCGTAAGCTCCGTTAGTATAAGAAAATAAAACCACCAGTTAGGTACTGTAATGAACTCATTCTAAATTCATATTGGTGTAATATCTACTGTGTTCCAAATTCTCTATGGTTCATACCACTTAATACTAGCCATAGATTCATCAAAATAAGCAAACAACACATAGAAAACAGAATCTGTCAAAAACAGAACAGTCTGTAGTAATCTGTATAAAACGTATACTTCTGGAACCCCAAAAATTATGAAATAAATTGATGGACCTGAGTAATTTGTCTATTAATCATCTGCAAAAAGAATCAACCTAAAAGCGCTCTCCAGTAAAAAATGGCAGCTATTCTCGTGAGCGCTAAAGTTTCTGTTTTTCACAGCAAGATCATATAAACTTCACCCAAGTCTTCCCAAAGGTTCTACTTGGCACTTTATTGAAACAAAAGATATAAAACATGATTACTACAGTAGAATAATCATGTCGACACACAAAATCAGTAAGGATAAATATTGGGTTGTCTCCCAACAAGCGCTTTTCTTTAATGCCTTTCTAGCTAGGCATGATGATGACAATGATGCTCACATAAAAGATAAGAATTGAAACATAACGGGAGCATCATGAAGCATATGACTAGCACATTTAAGCCTAACCCACTTCCTATGCATAGGGATTTTTTGAGCAAACAACTTATGGGAACAATAATCAACTAGCATAGGAAGGTAACACAAGCATAGCTTCAAGAATTTAAGCACATAGAGAGGAAACTTGACATTATTGCAATTCCTACAAGCATATGTTCCTCCCTCATAATAATTTTCAGTAGCATCATGAATGAATTCAACAATATAACCAGCACCTAAGACATTCTTTTCATGATCTACTTGCATAGAAAATTTACTACTCTCAACAGAAGCAAATTTCTTCTCATGAATAGTAGTGGGAGCAAACTTAACAAAATAACTATCATGTGATTGAAAATTAAGATCAAGATGACACGTTTCATGGTTATCATTATTCTTTAAAGCATACATGTCATCACAATAATCATCATAGATAGGAGGCATGCTTTCATCATAGTAAATTTTCTCATCAAAGCTTGGGGGACAAAAAATATCATCTTCATCAAACATAGCTTCCCCAAGCTTGTGGCTTTGCATATCAGTAGCATCATGGATATTGAAGGAATTCATACTAACAACATTGCAATCATGCTCATCATTCAAATATTTAGTTCCAAACATTCTATAGATTTCTTCTTCTAGCACTTGAGCACAATTATCATTTCCATCATACTCACGAAACATATTAAAAAGGTGAAGCGTATGAGACAAACTTAACTCCATTTTTTTGTAGTTTTCTTTTATAAACTAAACTAGTGCTAAAACAAGAAACAAAAAGATTCGATTGCAAGATATAAAGATATACCTTGAAGCACTCACCGCGCCAAAAAAGAGCTTAGTTGACGGAGTGTGAGTACCCTTTACCTAGCCTCCCCAGCAACGGCGCCAGAAAAGAGCTTGATGTCTACTACACAACCTTCTTCTTGTAGACGTTGTTGGGCCTGCAAGTGCACATGTTTGTAGGACAATAGCAAATTTGCCTCAAGTGGATGACCTAAGGTTTATCAATTCGTAGGAGGCGTAGGATGAAGATGGTCTCTCTCAAACAACCCTGCAACCAAATAACAAAGAGTCTCTTGTGTCCCCAACACACCCAATACAATGGCAAATTGTATAGGTGCACTAGTTCGGCGAAGAGATGGTGATACGAGTGCAAAATAGAAGATAAAGGTTTTTGTAATCTGAAATAATAAAAACAGCAAGGTAACGAGCGATAAAAATGAGCGTAAACGGTATTGCAATGATAAGAAACAAGGCCTAGGGTTCATACTTTCACTAGTGCAAGTTCTCTCAACAATAATAACATAGATAGAACATATGACAAGCCCTCAACATGCAACAAATAGTCACTCCAAAGCCACTAATAGCGGAGAACAAACGTAGAGATTATGGTAGGGTACGAAACCACCTCAAAGTTATCCTTTATGTTCTATCTATTCAAGAGTTCGTAGTAAAATAACATAAAGCTATTCTTTCCGCTCAATCCATCATAGAGTTCATACTAGAATAACACCTTAAGACACAAATCAACCAAAACCCTAATGTCACCTAGATACTCCATTGTCACCTCAAGTATCCGTGGGCATGATTATACGATATGCATCACACAATCTCAGATTCGTCCAACCAACATAAAAGTACTTCAAAGAGTGCCCCAAAGCTACTACCGGAGAGTCAAGAACGTGTGCCAACCCCTATGCATAGGTTCCCAGTCACGAAACCCGCAAGTTGATCACCAAAACATACATCAAGTGGCACATGATATCCCATTGTCACCACAGATAATCACGGCAAGACATACATCAAGTGTTCTCATAAAAGACTCAATCCGATAAGATTACTTCAAAGGGAAACTCAATTCATCACAAGAGAGTAGAGGGGGAGAAACATCATAAGATCCAACTACAATAGCAAAGCTCGGGATACATCAAGATCGTGTCACAGAGGAACACGAGAGAGAACACGAGAGAGAGAGAGAGATCAAACACATAGCTACTGGTACATACCCTCAGCCCCGAGGGTGAACTACTCCCTCCTCGTCATGGATAGCACCGGGATGATGAAGATGGCCTCCGGTGATGGGATCCCCCTCCGGCATGGTGCCGGAACAGGGTCCCGATTGGTTTTTGGTGGCTCTGGAGGCTTGCGACGGCGGAACTCCTGATCTAGGCAAGGAGACGGAGAGGCCATGGAACGCAAACCTCCTCCGAAGATTTTACAGTTGAGAGCAGTATGTATCACGCTACCTTTTGTATTATGTACAAAGACTCCGGGTCCCCCGAGAAGAACTCAGGGACTACCCTCTTTTATCTATATGATAAGTGTTATGCCTATGAGTATGCATTGTTTTATTATTTTCGCCTAGCGCCGGGTTCGACCAGTCGGCCCGGAGGCTCGCCGCCTTCTGCTATATGCCTCCTCCTGCAGCCAGACAAGTAGTGCGTTGGCACCAAAAACTTCCCTTATCAGAAGTCGCAGCTCGCAGAGCAACTGAACGACGGGCAAGGGTTGCAAAACAGTGCCCACATGAAAAACGGTTAAGGAAAGAGCGCATATAGTCGAGGCCGGCATCGTGCCTGTTCGACCGGCTGCTGAGCAGTCGGCCAGCCGGCTTCTGCTTGCCTTGCCAACACTCCGAACAGCTAAGTACTTGCTCTCCCTTAAAGGCTAAGTACTCAATCCAGCCGCAGTCCGTAGAGCGGCTGCTCGGCTAGCAAGAGAATAGCCAAGGAAGGGCGGCAAAGGAAAAACGCAAGGAGCTTAAAGCAAGAAGAGTTAGAAGCCGGCAAAGCAAAGCATGAATTGCGATAAAATATTTACATAGATAAAGGCCTGTCGGCCAGCATTCAACAAAGTTTGATATACACCCCGAGGGTGGAATTGTGTGAATTTAACCAAGTGTCCAGGCTAGCAAGCAGAAAAAGAAAAAGATAACATCCTAAGGGGCAGCAGAAGGCTCCAGATGGACGGTGGAGTCGGCGGTGCCGGTTGGTGCAGCAGAAGGCTTCGGCTAGATGATGGAGTCGGCGACACCAATTGGGGCGGCGGACGGCTGGACGACAGAGTCGGTGGCGTCCGTAGGTGGAGCGGGCGGCTAGTCGGTCTCCGCCTGGCCGCCTCCAGCAGCGGTTGGCGCCTTGGGGCGCTGATCATTGCTTGAGGCCCGGTCAGGTTGAGGCTGACCATCAGCTCCAGCCTCCAACACGTCATCCTCACTTTCCTCCTCCTCCTCCTCCCCTTCATTGCTAGCATCGATTACTTCAGACGAATCCTCGCTGTCCTCCGGGTTCAGCCCGAGCCACTCCGGCGGCGCCTCGGCGCCTTCTTCGACCACCTCCGGGATGAACACGCTGGTGTTGGTGTAGTCGGTGATCGCCGCCGCCCTGCTGATAAGTTCGGCTTCCACCGCCACCAGCTCTTCCTGCGCCTCCAGCCGAAACATGGTCAACTAGGCTAGATCTAGCCTAGGGTACCACGCCTTGATGAACTCAAGGGCTTGGTGCGCTCCTGCCCGGGCTGCAGAGCCTTTCCAGGCCGCCAGGCGATCGGCCGCCACCTCCAGCTAGTAGGCAGTCCGACTGGGGGTGCGTGGAGCATGCAAACCTGGCCAGAGGGCAGAGATCGCCTGGGCCCCGACACGCTGAAGGCAGCGCAGCGTCTGATGGGCAGGCCGAAGACAGGCCTGGATGCTGATGAGATACTCGTTGAGGGTCCGGGGGCGTCAGCGGCAATCTACATGCCTTCCGCCCTCCGCTCCTGGTGCTGGGACTCGATGATCTGGTTCGCGGCGACGGAGTGGCCGGGGAAGAAGTCTGCTTGGAACGAAGGCAAGAAAAGCCAAAGGTCAGAAACTAGCAGTCGGCCTAGATAAGAGCCGACAACTCAAAGCAAGAAAGGAAAGAAAGCGAAGCTCACCATCAACCAAATCTTCGATACTGCTGAAGCAGGCAGTCATATGCGCCTCCTTGTCGGCCCAAGCGGAGCGCTCGACCTTGAAATCAGCGAGGAGGTCAGTCTCCTTCGCCTTCACCTCCTGCTGGGCCGTCTTGAGAGCCTTCGCCTGCTCCGCAAGCTGAGTGACCAGCCGGTCACGCTCCTCGCCCAGCTTGTTACACTCTGCCTCCTTGCCGCGCAGGGCGGTGTTGGCTTCACCCAGCCGCTGTTGCAGGGCGGCGTTGGCCTCTGTAAAAAGGGAAGAAAAAAGAGTGTCATTCAAACAACAAAGACGGGATGCGGTTGCCGCGGAGATTCGGCCCGACTGCTCGGCAGTCGGCCCGAACCTCGGGGACTACAGAGGAAGTCGGAACTTACTCCGGCTCTCGGACAAGTTGGCGGTCTATTTCTCCAGCTCCCGGACCGTGGAGTTGAAGGTGACCGCGCGAAGATTATGGTAGTCCTGCAAAAGGGATATCAAACAAAATTAGCATTTGACACCGGCAAGTTAAAGTTCCGGACCGCCTGCTTAGCAGCCGACCCGAAACTTGGGGACTACACCCAGTGGGTGCGTTGGCGCGCCCCCACAAAGGAAGCAAGAAGATCAAAATAAAAAGAAGTAGCAAACTTACGCGGATGGCTGCCCGCGAATCCAGGAACGCCTCGTTGCATCGCTTGAGGGCTTCGGCTTCGACCCGGAGCTTGGCCTGGACGTCGAGGGATGCCTGGTTTAGGGCGCCCATCCCACCCCCGCGTATCCAGCCGGCGGGCACGGTGCTGGTCGCCTCGGTGTCAGGGACCGATGAACTTGTGGCACTAGCCTCCAGCGGCCGTGGTGCCGAGGCCGCCTTCGCAAGACGGTGCCGCGAGGGTGTGCGGACCTCAGGAGTCAGGTCCGTCACCACCACATTCCCGGTTGGTGGCACCGGCGGAGCGGCCGGCTGTTCGGCCTGCGTTCCGCCAGTCGGTGGTGGCGGCGGCGCGATGACGTCCGGCATGGCCACGTCGCCGCCCTCCCTCTTCATGACCGGTGGCTCGTCGCCGGCTCCCCCAGTCATCACCACAAACTCCGGTGGAGGTGGCGCAGTGTTCAGAGGAGTCATGAGCAGCGGCTCCTGGTGGAGTGCGGCCTCTGCAAGCCGCTCCTTCTCCACGGTGTTGGCCTCTGCATGCACCAGCTTCCTCACTGCAGATGCTGCAGCCTTGTCCGTCTCCGCCTTCGCTAGGCGGTCCGCCTCCTGTTCCTCTCGCGCCTCTCGCGCGTTCCGCTCCAGCGCCTCCCGGAGGTTGGCGGCCGGGTCGATTCGCCGGCTGGTGGTGGAGGTCTCCGCCGACCTGATGACCGAGGCGGTGGCCGACTTCTCGAGGGTGAGCGCGGCCCTGATATAAGGAGGCAAGACAAAAAAGTTTTTAGGACAGATCAGAAAAGAGAGGGAAGCATAAGAAGGGTACTTACGCTGACACCATGGGCGGCACCTTCGGCTGCCTCTGGACCTTGGCCACCTTGGCCGCGGCCTCTTTCCGCCTGGTCACCGCGGCCGAGTTCTTAGGTTTCTTTGGCGCGCTGCCAAACAGGGCGGCGCCTTGCTTCCGCTTGCACTTGCCGCCTCGGGCGGGCGGCCCGGTAGAGGGGCCGGCGCCGGTGTTGGCAGTGCTCCAGGAGGGGCGCGACTCGTCTTCTTCTTCGTCGTCGTCAGGCCAGGTCTCCACACCGCCGCCCTCCTCGGAGCCGCCTGCTCCGTCGCCGCTGCCTGCTGCGTCATCCTCTAGGGCAGCCGCCCACAAGTCGGGGTCGTCCACATCGCTCACTGCCCGGTCCAGTAGGTAGTCACCACCCGGCCCCACGATGGAGGCCATCGCCGTGGACATATAAATCTGCGCCCCAGAAAAAGAGTTGCGTCACACCAGGAACAAGACTAAAAGTCAGAGCTAAAATAAAAAATCGAGGGACTTACGGTAGGCGGCGGGTTGTCGCAGGAATACGGCCGCTTCCCGAACCGCTAGTCTCCCTCCGACACCTTGAGGTCGGAGATCTCGTTCACCATCCTCACAACCTTAGCAGTCGGCATCTCCCTCATGCACAACCTGCTTGGGTTGCGGTGCCCGCTCATCCGACAGATCAAATGAGGGCGGCCCTGAAGCAGGAGGACCCGACGCTCGACAAAGGTAATGAGGAGGTCGGAGGCCACGAGGCCCTCCGACTCCTGGAGCACCCGGAGTCGGCCGATGGCGGCTGCCGCGTCCGCCGACACCGGCTTCGGCTTGTAGCCCTAGTTGGGCCAAAGCCCGACAGGGGGGCCGGCCTCATAAGCCGGCAGGTTGATGAAGTCGACAGCCGGGTCGACGTTCTCAACGTAGAAATAAGACTGCTGCCACAATTTCACCGACTGTGACAGCTTGATTACTGGGAAGGCATTCCTCTTCGCCGGCGGGCACACGGCGACGAATCCGCCGCACTCAGCTGTCGTGTCCTTGGAGGAGGTACCTAGCTTGCCATAGAAGAACGCCCCCCACAGCTCGAGTGTGGGGAGGATGCCGAGGTAACTCTCGCACGCTGTGATGAAGGTGGAGAGCAGGGTCATGGTGTAGGGAGTCAGATGATGTGGCTGGAGGTGGTTGAAGTCCATGAACGAGCGGAGGAAGCCGCTCGCCGGGAGGCTGAAGCCGCAGAGGAAGTGCGAGCGGAAGACGACCCGCTCATCCCCCTTCGGCGCCGGTGAAATCTCCTCCACCGGCGGCATCCGCGCCTTGACAAATGCCGCATTGGGCATCCGGCACGTGTCCTAGAGGAAGGAGATGTGGTCTTCGATCACCGTCAAACTGTCCCAGTCGTCGCCCTTCTTGCGCGCCATGGCCTCGGGCGGAGCTGCGAAGGGAGGAGGAACACGACGGTGCTGAAACTGCGGTAGCGCTACAGCAAGCACTAAAGCGACGGCAGCAGTAGTGGCGGAGGGAGCGAGAGGAGGAAGAGAGTGTGGGGAGGAGGGCACGCGTGCTCCTCCGCTCCCCTTCCTCCCCCTACTTATAGCCCTCGGGCTACAAAGCCGAGTGGACGGGACGTGGGATCATGGGATTAACTGCGCCCACGACCCCACGCCCCCCCGAATAATGCATGAAGTTACCGCGCCTTAAACGCTCGCGAGAATCGCAACTGCCCGCCCCGGCCGCAGCGGATCCGCCTGCGTGCCGAGGCCCAGTAGTGGCGGGCCTGGCCCACTGTCACGTCCCATCAGAGCGTGGGGTGGCAGGCTGGCCGGGCTGACGTGCGCCGCATGGCATACCTGTGGCGGGCGGCGGGCCTGAGAAGCTTAGCAGACACGCCACATGTTTCCTGCCTCGGAGTTCAGAATTGGTCGACGATCCCGCCTTGTCAAAACCCAACTCTGGCAGTCGACGCATCGCAGGGCGGATCGAGCACTCTCGTGGAGCTCGGTGAGGGGAGAAGCCGCTGAGACTTTGCGACCCCTCGACCGCAGCGCCTCATCGGCTTCGGGGACTACTGTTGGAGTAATGGGCCACGGGTAGCCTCACCCGAGTCCCTGAACTAATCAAGACTTCGGGCCGGCTGCACCCCGCAATACCCCAAGCTGAAGCTCCGCCCTCCGGGGGCCGGCTGGCTCAACGGCCGGCCACCGAAGGACGGCCAACCACAAGCAGACGACACCGAGAGTAGCCGGCTCCAGCCGGCCGGCCTCTAGAGAGGACGGCGTCATGCAGGCGGCCACCTGGCGCCCTCAGAGTCTGCGCCCCCATCAAGAGGACGAGATAGGGCATGTATACAGTGTAGTCCCTCACCCCCGAAACTTGGGCTCGGCGTGGCCATAGTGCCCCGTACGGGCGGAGATCTCCGCACGACGGGGCACTGTTGCCACTCCCACCTTGACGTCACTCCAGACGGGCGGAGCCCTGTTCCCCAGGACGACCTATCGGTACGACCCGCGGGCTGTGGGCCCTATCAGGTAGTGATAGCGCAGAAGACGGCGGATGCCGGACCAGTCGGACTTGGGGAGGCCGGCCTCCAGTAGGCGGCCGTCCCCCTCCCTCGAAGTCAGTGCGCCAATAACCTGATAAGACAAGGTGTGGCTACAGTGATCCCCCACCAGGCGGCGGGACTGTAGCCATACTTAGCTGACCAAGCCCGCATCATTAGAAGCACGGCTACAGTGATCAGCCACCAACCAGACCCGCCAGCGGCGGGAGCGACCTGTCGGCTCCGTACCAGACCGGTCGGCGGGGCCCACCAGGCGGTGGGCCCCAGTAGTCGGCGGAGAAGCCGGAGGCCAGAGACACTGACAGCCGAGTCGAGCACCTGACCAGATTACCGTTGTACCCCTGGGGGTAGGCCTATATAAACCCCCTAGGGCACCCATGCAAAGGGTTCCCACCCCACTAGAACTAGCCACAACCCTAGGGCAGGAAGAGAGCTAGCCTTGCCTCCTTCTGCCTCTAGCACACAGCTCGAGGAGCACCATTGTATCACGTGTGCCTTAGAGATCATGCGGAGACCCCGCAGAGCAGGAGTAGGGGTGTTATCTCCTAGGAGAGCCCCGAACCTGGGTAAAGTGCGCCGGCGTACGTGTCTACGCCTCATCCCGCTTTCAGGCACCGGTGACGTTCTACTTGCTCCCACTATGATAAGCCATCCATTGGCATATGTCGCACCCAACCCCCGACAAAGATCTACTAGTAAAAAAGTGCATGCTATAGAAGAAATTAATGTTTTGAGTGGAAAGATGGATGAACTTATGAAATTGTTTGCTACTAAGAGTGCTCCTATTGATCCCAATCATATGCCTCTGTCTACTTTGATTGAGAATAATAATGAATCTATGGATGTGAATTTTGTTGGTAGGAATAATTTTGGTAACAATGCTTATAGAGAAAACTTTAATCCTAGACCATTCCCTAGAAATTCCTCTAATAATTATATAAATTCCTACAATAATTCTTATGGTAATTTTAATAAGTTGCCCTCTGATTTTGAGAATAGTGTTAAAGAATTTATGATCTCTCAAAAGAATTTTAATGCTTTGCTTGAAGAAAAATTGCTTAAAGTTGATGATTTGGCTAGGAACGTTGATAGACTTTCGCTTGATGCTGATTCTTTGAAACTTAGATCTACTCCTCCTAAGCATGATATCAATGAGTCCCTCAAATCCATGATAATTTCCATTGATGAGTGCACAGAAAGAACCGCTAGGTTGCGTGCTAAGAAAGATTGCTTTGTAAAAGCGTGTTCTTCTAGTTTCCATGAAAATAATGATGAAGATCTAAAAGTTATTGATGTGTCCCCTATTAAATATTTGTTTTGCAATATGAATCTTGATAATGATGGGACTGGAGATGAGTCAACTTTAGTTAAAAGGCGTCCCAACGATTCAGAGTTTTTAGATCTTGATGCTAAATTTGGTAAAAGTGGGATTGGAGAGGTCAAGACTTTAAATAGCATAGAACACACTATTATGGATTTCAAGGAATTTAATTATGATAATTGTTCTTTAATAGATTGGATTTCCTTGTTGCAATCCGTGTTGAATTCTCCTCATGCTTATAGTCAAAATAAAGCTTTTACCAAACATATTATTGATGCCTTGATGCAATCTTATGATGAAAAAACTTAATTCGGAAGTTTCTATACCTAGAAAACTTTATGATGAGTGGGAACCTACTATAAAGATTAAAATTAAAAATCATGAGTGCTATGATTTGTGTGATTTGGGTGCTAGTGTTTCCACGATTCCGAAAACTTTATGTGATGTGCTAGGTTTCCATGATTTTGATGATTGCTCTTTAAATTTACACCTTACGGATTCCACCATTAAGAAACCTATGGGAAGGATCAATGATGTTCTTATTGTTGCAAATAGGAATTATGTGCCCGTAGATTTTATCGTTCTTGACATAGATGGCAATCTTTCATGTCCTATTATTCTTGGTAGACCTTTCCTCAGAAAGATTGGTGCAATTATTGATATGAAGGAAGGGAATATTAGATTCCAATTTCCATTAAGGAAAGGCATGGAGCACTTTCCAAGAAAGAAAGTAAAATTACCTTATGAATCTATCATGCGAGCTACTTATGAATTGAGTGCCAAAGATGACACTACTTAGATCTATCCTCGCTTTTATGCCTAGCTTGGGGCGTTAAACAATAGCGTTTGTTGGGAGACAACCCAACTTTATCTTTGTTTTTTTGTTTTTGATTATGTTTAGTAATAAGTATTTCATCTTGCTTTTGTTTAGATGTGTTTTCATGTTTTAATTAGTGTTTGTGCCAAGTAGAACCTATAGGATAACCAATGGTGATAGTTAATTTGATTTTGCTGGGAAATAGAAACTTTGCGCACACGAAAAATAATTTTAGTAATTCACAGAAACATGCTTTTGCGTTGATTCTTTTTGCTGTAGATCAATAGACAAATTTCCCAGGACTTCCTATTTTGGTAGTAGTTTTAGAGTTCCAGAAGTATTCGAGAGTTACAGATTGCTACAGACTTTTCTGTTTTTGACAGATTCTGTTTTTCGTGTGTTGTTTGCTTATTTTGATGCATCTATGGCTAGTATCGGTGGGTATGAACCATAGAGAAGTTGGAATACAGTAGGATTAACACCAATATAAATAAAGAATGAGTTCATTATAGTACCTTATGTGGTGGTTTTTCTTTCTTGCACTAATGGAGCTTATGAGATTTCCTGTTGATTTTTGTGTTGTGAAGTTTTCATGTTTTGGGTAAAGATTTGATGGATTATGGAATAAGGAGTGACAAGAGCCTAAGCTTGGGGATGCCCATGGAACCCCAAGATATTCGAGGATAATCCTTCCCAATGGTTTCGTGGGAGAGTTCATAAGAGCAAGAGTGAAGTTAGATGTCAATAAAAAGCTTACAAGGTTTGTTAGTTTCACAAAGGATGGGGAAACCGAATGGTACAAGGTTAAGTTCGAAAAGCTGCTGGTGTTCTACTATATGTGTGGTCTTTTGGGCCATTGGCATGAGGAATGTAGTACTGGTGAGCACAAGGAGGAAGAGGTGGAATGGGCCCCCTTCGTTCTAGCACCGAGAAGAGGCCATGGTGGGGGTGGATGTGGCATGAGCCGCGGAGCTGGCCGTGGGTATGGTAGAGGTGATGCCTCTCAATCTGCTGCCTGACATGATGCCTTTGGAAGGGGGCGGGGTGCAGGTAGGAATGGAGTGCAACAAGAGATATGGAGGGACAATGAGGCATATAATCATGATGGGGATAAAAGGACTAATGATGCAGCGGATGACCAACACTTGGTGAGGAGTTGAAGACATAACACAGTTAATTCTTTGGTAATGGACCCAAGTCGGTTGTCACTGACCCAGCTGAAAGGGAGAGGGGGTATAAGGATGATCTGAACACCATTGGGAAAAGATTAGCTGCTGATTCAGTGACTCTCACACGGGATACAAACAACTTGGGGGTGAGTAGCACTGATATTGTTCCTATAGGTAATACTGCTGAACTTGTTGAGCAATTTGAAGGTGCAGATGAAGAAATAACCAGGGAAGGGGTGGACGGTACGCCACAGAAAAGTGCCAACAGTAAAAAGCTGAGAGTAGAAAACAGGATGACTATCAATAGCGCATCAAGTGTTCAAGTGGCGGCCTCCACGTCGGGGGACCGCCAGAACCAATGAATCTTCTAAGCTGGAACTGCCGGGGGGGGGGGGGCTCCCGGATAGTTCGCGAAGTGGCGACTTTCATTCAGTTGCTTTCCCCCATGTTGGCGTTTTTATGTGAAACAAGGCAACAAAAAAGTAAGATGAAAAAACATAGATCTCAGTTTGGTTAAAAGGTTTTGAGGGAGTGGATAGCATGGGAACCAGTGGTGGATTGGCCCTTTATTGGCATCAATCCCTCAAAGTGGAGGTGGTGTTCTCAAATCAGAGATGTATCGATGCCCACGTTAGCTTGGGGCCGGATTAGATTGTGTGGAGACTATCTTGTGTATATGGAGAACCAAGGGTGGAAGATAGACATAACATGTGTACTTTGCTCAATAATCTAAGCTCCCAGTCTAATCTACCCTGGTTAGTTGTGGGTGATTTTAATGAATGTATGTGGGATTTTGAGCATTTCTCCTTATCAGTGAGACCCATGAGTCAGATGCAAGCTTTTCGTGATGTGCTCGAGATATGTGAGTTGGCAGACTTGGGATTCTTGGGTGTTCCTCACACATACGACAACAAGAGAGGTGGTTTGGCAAATGTGAAAGTGCAATTGGACAGGGCTGTGGCTACCCCAACATGGCGCGATAAATTTGAATCTCCTGTTGTTCGCCACCTTGTCTCGCTCATGTCTGATCATGTGGCTCTGCATGTTAATTGTGCTTGTATGGAGGACGTACATATAAAGAAAAAAGTCCGACAATATGAAGTAATGTGGGAGAGGGACCCAACCCTCCAGGAAATCATTGCACGAGCATGGGAGGAAGCTGGGTAGAAAACAAGTCTGGGAGACATACATGCTGCGGTTAGGTACACCATGTCTAAACTGTTTGATAGGAGTAGAGTAAAGTTTGGAAGTATACAAAATGAGCTCGAGAAATCAAGATCCCAGCTGGAAGAATTGATGTTGATGAACGCGGACAGATGCGAGATACATAGAGTTACAGACAAGATGAATGAGTTATTGTATTGAGAAGACTTGATGTGGTTGCGAAGATCGCGGATAGATTGGTTAAAAGAGGAAGATAGGAACACAAATTTTTTCCATGCAAGATCAGTATGGCGAGCTCAGAAAAATAGAGTTCAAAAGCCGGAAGATGCTCAGGGTGTTGTTCATACGGGGATTAAGGAGATGGGAAAGGCCGCTACAGAATATTTTGAGGAGTTGTTTACGGCTGACCCAAGCCTTGGTCACTCCCACGTCACTGATTTGTTTGAGGTCGTTGTAACTCCACAAATAAATGATGTTTTATGTGCGGAATTTTCAGATAAGGAGATTGGAGACGCTCTTTTCCAGATTGGACCTCTAAAAGCGTTGGGACCGGATGGTTTCCCCACACGCTTTTTACAGCATGACTGGGGGACATTGAAGGAAGGTATAACTGTCGCGGTAAAAAAATTCTTTCAAAGTGGGAGAATGCCTGAAAATGTTAATGATACTATCATTGTAATGATCCCAAAAATCGATAACCCGGTGAAAATCACCGATTTCTGCCCCATAAGTTATGTAATGTGGTTTACAAAGTGGTCTCAAAATGCTTAGTAAACCGGTTAAGGCCTGCTTTAGATGAGATTATATCGCCTTCGCAAAGTGCATTCATTCCTGGTCGTATGATTACTAACAATGCCTATATATGTTGCTTTTGAATGTATACATCATATAAAGCAAGAGAAGGACCCTACCAAGAGTTATTGTGCATATAAGCTTGATATCTCAAAAGACTATGATAGAGTGGGCTGGAATTACCTTAGGAAAATGATGCAAGAGATTGGCTTTGCTCACCGGTGGGTTGACTAGATTATGTCAAGTTTGACCTAGGTGAGACACTCCATAAAATTCAATGGAGCCATCTTGGATTCGTTTGCGCCGTCGCGTGGTCTTCAGCAAGGTGACCCGCTTTCCCCATATTTATTCTTGTTTGTTGTTGACGGTCTCTTCAATCTTATCAATAAAGGGATTGCTACTGGCAATATATCTTCGCTAAAAATTACTAGAAGTGCACCGGGAGTCTCACACTTATTATTCACGGATGACACACTCCTGTTCTTCAAGTCTTGTGACCAAGAAGCACAATATATTAAAAGGATTCTGGAAGTTTATGCAAATGCCACGGGGCAGTTGTTAAACCCTGCCAAATGCTCCATGATGGTGGGTAGTTCATGTCCGGATGTAACCAGAGATGGAGTGATACGTCTCCAACGTATCTATATTTTTTGATGTATTCATGCCATGTTTATAATATTTTTACATGATTTTGGTATGATTTGGTTAGAACTAA
Organism: Triticum dicoccoides; assembly: GCF_002162155.2. Classification (NCBI taxonomy): domain Eukaryota; kingdom Viridiplantae; phylum Streptophyta; class Magnoliopsida; order Poales; family Poaceae; genus Triticum; species Triticum dicoccoides. The sequence goes on from NC_041385.1 coordinate 717,763,154, forward strand.
CCCGGACTGACACTGTTTTTAGCAGAACTACCGTGGTGTTGTTTTTGTGCAGAAATAAAAGTTCTCGGAATGCGCTGAAAGTCAACGAAGATTTTTTCTAGAAAATATAAAAAATACTGGAACGAAGAGTTACCGAAGGGGAGTCCCGTGGGCCCCACGAGGGTGGAAGGCGTGGCCCCCCTAGGGCGCGCCCCCTGCCATGTGGACTCCCTATGGGGCCCCCTGACTTGTTCTTGACGCCAACCTCTCCTATAAATCCCCAAACCTCCAGAACATAACCTAGATCGGGAGTTCCGCCGCTACAAGCCTCTGTAGCCACCAAAAACCAATCGGGACCCTATTCCGGCACCCTGCCAGAGTGGGCAATCATCACCGGTGGCCATCTTCATCATCCCGGCGCTCTCCATGACGATGAGGGAGTAGTTCACCCTCGGGGCAGAGGGAATGTACCAGTAGCTATGTATTTGATCTCTCTCCCAGTCTCTCTCTCTCTCTCTCTCGTATTCTTGATATGGCATGATCTTGATGTATCGCGAGCTTTGCTATTATAGTTGGATCTTATGATGTTTCTCCCCCTCTACCTTCTTGTAATGGATTGAGTTTTCCCTTTGAAGTTATCTTATCGGATTGAGTCTTTAAGGATTTGAGAACACTTGATGTATGTCTTGCATGTGCTTATCTGTGGTGACAATGGGATATTCACGTGATCTACTTGATGTATGTTTTGGTGATCAACTTTGCGGGCTTAGTGACCTTGTGAACTTATGCATAGGGGTTGGCACACGTTTTCGTCTTGACTCACCGGTAGAAACTTCGGGGCACTCTTTGAAGTTCTTTGTGTTTGTTTGAATAGATGAATCTGAGATTCTGTGATGCATGTCGTATAATCAAACCCATGGATACTTGAGGTCACATTGGAGTATCAAGGTGACATTAGGGTTTTGGTTGATGTGTATCTTAAGGTGTTATTTTACTACAAACTCTATGGCTGTTTGTGACACTTATAGGAATAGCCCAATGGATTGATCGGAAAGAATAACTTTGAGGTGGTTTCGTACCCTACAATAATCTCTTCGTTTGTTCTCCGCTATTAGTGACTTTGGAGTGACTCTTTGTTGCACGTTGAGGGATTGTTATATGATCTAATTATGTTATTATTGTTGAGAGAACTTGCACTAGTGAAAGTATGAACCCTAGGCCTTGTTTAGAAGCATTGCAATACCGTTTTCGCTCACTTTTGTTACTTGATACCTTACTATTTTTATATTTCTAGATTACAAAAACCTATATCTACCATCCATATTGCACTTGTATCACCATCTCTTCACCGAACTAGTGCACCTATACAATTTACCATTGTATTGGATGTGTTGGGGACACAATAGACTCTTTGTTATTTGGTTGCAGGGCTATTTGAGAGAGACCGTCTTCATCCTACGCCTCCCACAGATTGATAAACCTTAGGTCCTCCACTTGAGGGAAATTTGCTACTATCCTACAAACCTCTTCACTTGGAGGCCCAACAACGTCTACAAGAAGAAGGTTGTGTAGTAGACATTAAGCTCTTTTCTGGCGCTGATGTCGGGGAGGTTAGTGCTTGAAGGTATATCTTTAGATCTTTCAATCGAATATTTTTGTTTCTTGTTTTATCACTAGTTTGGTTTATAAAAGAAAACTACAAAAAAATGGAATTGAGGTTGCCTGATATGCTTCGCCTTTTTAATGTCTTTCATGAAAATAAGGATTCCGATAATTGTGCTCAATTGATAGAGGAAGAAGTTTATAAAATGTTTGGCACTAAATATTTGAATGATGAGCATGATTGCAATGTTGTTAGTGTGAATTATTTGAATATCCATGATGCTAATGATATGCAAAGCCACAAGCTTGGGGATGCTATGTTTGTTGAATATGATATATTTAGTCCCCCAAGTTTTGATGAGAATATTTATTATGATGAAAGCATGCCTCCTATTTATGATGATTATATTGATGAAAGTGGGTTTGGAAGAGTGTCAACTTTAGGAAGTAATGATCCCACTATTTTGGAGAGTGTCAACTTTAGGAAGTAATGATCCCACTATTTTGGAGGTTATGACTTTATTTAGTAATGAATCCACTATTTCGGAAGAGGTTTCAATTGATTATGAGAACAAAGTTGCTATCTATGATTATTACTGTGATGACATGTATGCTATAAAGAATAATGATAACCATGAAACTTGTCATCTTGATTTTAATTTTCAATTGGATTATGCCTCACATGATAGTTATTTTGTTGACTTTGCTCCCACTACTATTCATGAGAAGAAATTTGCTTATGTGGAGAGTAATACAATCTCTATGCTTGTGCATCATGAAAATAATGACTTATGTGATGGTTATATTGTTGAATTCATTCATGATGCTACCGAAAATTATTATGAGGGAGGAATATATGCTTGTAGGAATTGCAATAATATCAAGTTTCCTCTCTATGTGTTGACAATCTTGAAGTTATGCTTGTTTTGCCTTCCTATGCTAGTTGATTCTTTCTCCCATAAATTGTTTGCTCACAAAATCCCTATGCATAGAAAGTGGGTTAGGCTTAAATGTGCTAGTCTTGTTCTTCATGATGTTCCCGTTATGTTTCAATCCTTATCTTTTATGTGAGCATCATTGAAATCATCATGCCTAGCTAAAAAGGCATTAAAAAGTGCTTGTTGGGAGACAACCCAATATTTACCCCTAATGTTTTTGTGTGTTCACATGATTAAGCTACTGTAGTAATCATGTTTTATAGCTTTTGTTTCAATAAAGTGCCAAGTAAGACCTTTGAGATAGATTAAGGTGATAGTTGTGTTGATCCTGCTGAAAATGAGAAACTTTTGCACTCAGTAAATTAGTTTTTCTAATTCACAGAAACGTGTTTTTGATATGATTATTTTTGCTATGTATTGATACAAAAATTTCTCAGGTTTTCCTAATTTGTATGGATTTTGGGAGTTACATAAGTATTCGACAGTTACAAATTACTACAGACTGTTCTGTTTTTGACAGATTCTGTTTTCTATGTGTTGTTTGATTATTTTGATGAATCTATGAGTAGTATCGGAGGGTATGAACCATACAGAAGTTGGAATATAGTAGATATTACAGCAATATGAATTTAGAATGAGTTCACAACAGCACCTAAGTGGTGATTTATTTTCTTATACCAACGGAGCTTACGAGTTTTCTGTTGAGTTTTGTGTTGTGAAGTTTTCAAGTTTTGGGTAAAGATTCGATGGACTATGAAATAAGGAGTGGCAAGATCCTAAGCTTGGGGGTGCCTTCCCAAGGTAATATTCAAGGACATCCAAGAGCCTAAGCTTGGGGATGCCCCGGATGGCATCCCCTCTTTCGTCTTCGTTCAACGGTAACTTTACTTGGAGCTATATTTTTATTCACCACATGATATGTGTTTTGCTTGGAGCGTCATTTTGTTTTATTTTGTTTTGCTTTCTGTTTGAATAATATCCCAAGATCTGAAATTCTTAAAGTTAGAGAGTCTTCACATAGTTGCACAATTATTCGACTACTCATTGATCTTCACTTATATCTTTCTGAGTAGTTTGTCATTTGCTCTAGTGCTTCACTTATATCTTTTTAGAGCACGGCGGTGGTTTTATTTTGAAGAAATTGATGAACTCTCATGCTTAAGTTATATTATTTTGAGAGTCTTAAACAGCATGGTAATTTGCTTAGGTTATGAATTTAGTCCTAATATGATGGGCATCCAAGAGGGATATAATAAAAACTTTCATATAAAGTGCATTGAATACTATGAGAAGTTTGATTCCTTATGATTGTTTTGAGATATGAGGATGGTGATATTAGAGCCATGCTAGTGGAGTAATTGTGAATTTGAGAAATACTTGTGTTGAGGTTTGTGATTCCCATAGCATGCACGTATGGTAACTGTTGTGTAACAAATTTGAAGCATGAGGTATCTCTTTGATTGTCCTCCTTATGTGTGGAGGTCGGGATCACGCGATGGTTAACTCCTACCAACCCTTCCCCTAGGAGCATGCACATAGTGCTTGGTTTTGATGACTTGTAGATTTTTGCAATAAGTATGTGAGTTCTTTATGACTAATGTTGAGTCCATGGATTATACGCACTCTCACCCTTCCACCATTGCTAGCCTCTCTTGTACCGCGCGACTCTCGCTGGTACCATACACCCACCTTATACCTTCCTCAAAACAGCCATGATACCTACCTATTATGGCATTTCTATATCTGTTCCGAGATATATTGCCATGCAACTTTCCACCGTTCCGTTTATTATGACACGTTTCATCATTGTCATATTACTTTGCATGATCATGTAGTTGACATCGTATTTGTGGCAAAGCTACCATTCATAACTCATACATGTCACTCTTGAATCATTGCACATCCCGGTACACCGCCGGAGGCATTCATATAGAGTCATATTTTGTTCTAAGTATTGAGTTGTAAGTAAATAGAAGTGTGATGATCATCATTACTAGAGCATTGTCCCATGTGAGGAAAAAAGGCCAAAGAAGCCAATAAAAAAAAGAGGCCAAAAAAAGGAGAAGGCCCAAAAAACAAAAAAAACAAAAAGGTGAGAGAAAAAGAGAGAAGGGGCAATGCTACTATCTTTTTACCACACTTGTGCTTCAAAGTAGCACCATGATCTTCATGATACAGAGTCTCCTATGTTGTCACTTTCATATACTAGTGGGATTTTTTCATTATAGAACTTGGCTTATATATTCCAACGATGGGCTTCCTCAAATTCCCTAGGTATTCATGAGCAAGCAAGTTGGATGAACACCTACTTAGTTTCTTTTTGAGCTTTCATACACTTATAGCTCTAGTGCATCCGTTGCATGGCAATCCCTACTCACTCACATTGATATCTATTGATGGGCATTCTCCATAGCCCGTTGATACGCCTAGTTGATGTGAGACTATCTTCCTCCCTTTTGTCTTCTCCACAACCACCATTCTATTCCACCTATAGTGCTATGTCCACGGCTCACGCTCATGTATTACGTGGCAGTTGAAAAAGTTTGAGAATACTAAAGTATGAAACAATTGCTTGGCTGAAACCGGGTTGTGCATGATTTGAATATTTTGTGTGACGAAGATGGAGCATAGCCAAATTATATGATTTCGTAGGGATAAGCTTTCTTTGGTCATGTTATTTTGAGAAGACATGATTGCTTTATTAGTATGCTTGAAGTATTATTGTTCTTATGTCAATATTAAACTTTTGTTTTGAATCTTATGGATCTGAATATTCTTGCCACAATAGAGAAGATTACATTGATAAATATGCTAGGTAGCATTCCACATCAAAAATTCTGTTTTTATCATTTACCTACTCGAGGACGAGCATGAATTAAGCTTGGGGATGCTTGATACGTCTCCAACATTCTATAATTTTTGATGTATTCATGCCGTGTTTATAATATTTTTACATGATTTTGGTATGATTTGGTTAGAACTAACCTAGGCTGATGCTGTTTTCAGCAGAACTACCGTGGTGTTGTTTTTGTGCAGAAATAAAAGTTATTGGAATGCGCTGAAAATCAACGGAGATTTTTTCTAGAAAATATAAAAAATACTGGAACAAAGACTTACCAGAGGGGAGTCCCGTGGGCCCCACGAGGGTGGAGGGCGCCCCTAGGGCGCGCCCCTGCCTCGTGGACTCCCTGTGGGGCCCCCTGACTTGTTCTCGGCGCTAACCTCTCCTATAAATCCCCAAACCTCCAGAACATAACCTAGATTGGGAGTTCCGCCACTGCAAGCCTCTGTAGCCACCAAAAAACAATCGGAACCCTATTCCGGCACCCTGCCGGATGGGGGAATGATCACCGGTGGCCATCCTCATCATCCCAACACTCTCCATGATGAGGAGGGAGTAGTTCACTGATACGTCTCCGTCGTATCTATAATTTTTGATTGTTCCATGCCAATATTCTTCAACTTTCATATACTTTTGGCAACTTTTTATATTATTTTTGGGACTAACATATTGATCCAGTGCCAGTTCCTGTCTGTTGCATGTTTTATATTTCGCAGGAAACCCATATCAAACGGAATCCAAATGGGATAAAAATGGATGGAGAATTATTTTGGAATATTTGGGATTTTGCGGAGGAAGAATCAACGTGAAACGGTGTCCGAGGTGGCCACGAGATAGGGGGGCGCGCCTGGCACTCTCGTGGGCCACCCGTAAGGCGGTTGATGCTCTTCTTTTGCCACAAGAAAGCTAATTTTACGAGAAAAATCTGGGCGAAAGATTCACCCCAATCGGAGTTATGGATCTCCAGATATAAAGGAAACGCTGAACGGGAAGAAACAGAGAACGCAGAAACAGGGAGATAGATGCAATCTCGGAGGGGCTCTCGCCCCTCCCAAGTCATGGGAGCCAAGGACCAGAGGGGAAACCCTTCTCCCATCTAGGGAGGAGGTCAAGGAAGAAGAAGAAGGGGGCCTCTCTCCGCCTTGCTTCCGATGGCGCCGGAGTGCTGCCGGGGGCCATCATCATCACCGCGATCTTCACCAGCACCTCCGCCATCTTCACCAACATCTCCATCACCTTCCCCCTTCTATATTCAGTGGTCCACTCTCCTGCAACCCGCTATACCCTCTACTTGAACATGGTGCTTTATGCATCATATTATTTTCCAATGATGTGTTGCCATCCTATGATGTCTGAGTAGATTTTTCGTTGTCCTACCGGTGATTGATGAATTGCTATGATTGGTTTGAGTTGCATGTTTTATTATTGGTGCTGTCCTATGGTGCCCTCCGTGTCGCGCAAGCGTGAGAGATTCCCGCTGTAGGGTTTGCAATATGTTTATGATTTTCTTATGGTGGGTTGCGTGAGTGACTGAAACACAAACCCGAGTAAGTAGGTTGTTGCGTATGGGATAAAGAGGACTTGATGCTTTAATGCTATAGTTGGGTTTTACCTTAATGAATTTTTAGTAGTTGCGGATGCTTGGTAGAGTTTCAATCATAAGTGCATATGATCCAAGTAGAGAAAGTATGTTAGCTTATGCCTCTCCCTCAAATAAAATTGCAATAGTGATTACCGGTCTAGTAACATAGTCAATTGCTTAGGAACACTTTCACAACTCCTACCACCACTTTTCCACACTAGCTTTATTTACTTTATTGCATCTTTATCTAAACATCCCCTAGTTTATATTTACGTGTTCTTTATTATCTTGCAAACCTATCCAACAACACCTTCAAAGTACTTCTAGTTTCATACTTGTTCTAGGTAAACTGAACGTCAAGCGTGCATAGAGTCGTATCAGTGGCCAATAGGACTTGAGAGAGTATTTGTTCTACCTTTAGCTCCTCGTTGGGTTCGACACTCTTACTTATCGAAAGAGGCTACAACTATCCTGTATACTTGCGGGTCATCAAGACCTTTTTCTCGCGCCGTTGCCGGGGAGTCATAGCGTGGGGTGAATATTCTCATGTGTGCTTGTTTGCTTTATCACTAAGTAATTTTTATTTTCTGTTCTTAGTTGTTCTTTATATTTAGTCATGGATATGGAACACGAAATACCAAAAAAATTAGGTGTACTTGCTGCTCATGGAGATGGGGAACCTCCTAAAACCCTCGATGCTCGTTATGTTCAAGATATTATGTACCACTTTGATAATCCTGAGAAAACCCCACTCAATTATGTTATGGGACACACGTTGGATCAACGTGAATAATTTAGGTATTATCGCTTGACACAAAAAGGGAAACTATTATGGGATCAAATTCATTTATTGAAGTGGTATGCTAGGCAAGTATGCGTGAGATATGATTATACTTGCTGCTCTAGGATGAAGGCTCCACACCTTCCCTTTTCATGCAGATTTAATGATGATAAAACCTTGGCATCTTATGCTATTGGTATCTATGATTACTATGATGTGGAACAAATAGAAGAATTCGTTGCTTTTATGGGTGCTTATGAAATTGAATCTATGTTCAAAGAGTTTGAAAATATTTATGATGGTGTTGATAGATCTGAGAATTTTGCTATACTTAAATATTGTTATAAAAATTATGAATACAATTACAATATTAATGCATTTATTGAGAAAGTCTCCGCTGTCCAAGAAGAGATTAATATTTTGCAGGAAGCTATGGAAGAAGAAATTGATGAAACTGTGAGCCCATTGGATGAAAAAGATGATGAGGAGAGCGAAGAACAGAAGGAGGAAGAGCGGATTTATCACCCGTGCCCACCTTCTAATGAGAGTAACTCTTCAACTCATACATTGTTTAATTCCCCTTCGTGCTTACCGAAGGATGATTGCTATGATGATTGCTATGATCCCGTTGATTCTCTTGAAATATCCCTTTTTGATGATGCTTGCTATGCTTGTGGCCAAGATGCCAATATGAATTATGCTTATGGAGATGAACTTGTCATAGTTCCTTATGTTAAACATAAAATTTTTGCTATTGTACCCACGCATGATAGTCCTATTATCTTTTTGAATTCTCCCAACTACACTATATTGGAGAAGTTTGTGCTCATTAAGGATTACATTGATGGGTTGCCTTTTACCATTGCACATGATGATTTTGATGAATGTAATATGCATGTGCTTGCTGCTCCTACTTGCAATTATTATGAGAGAGGAACTATATCTCCACCTCTCTATGTTTCCAATATGATAAAATTGCAAGAAACTGTTTATACTATGCATTGGCCTTTACTTGGTGTGCATGAATTGTTCTTTTATGACATGCCGATGCATAGGAAGAGAGTTAGACTTAGTTGTTGCATGATATATGTTACCTTGTGCTCACTACTAAATTACAAATCATTGTTAATTAAAATTGGCTTTGATATACCTTGGGATCCGGGTGGATCCATTACTTGAGCACTAAATGCCTAGCTTAATGGCATTAAAGAAAGCGCTGCCAGGGAGACAACCCGGAAGTTTTAGAGAGTCATTTATTTCTGTTGAGTGCTTTCATATAGTTTAAAAACAAAAAAATAAAGAGGGGAACCTAATAACTTTTCAAAAAGGAAAGTGAAAGTGAGAAAGACAAGCATTGTTGAAGTGGGAGCTAGCCTTGAACTTTGTTCATGCTCACGGAAACTTTGTGAATCTTGATTACAGAAACTTTTCATCAAAAATAATTATCCCCTTATATAATTCCATTGTATTATAAAAATAATGTGCCAAGGTTTGCCTTTAGGATGTTTACAATGCTTGTTGGTTTGTACGGTGCAGGACAGAAACTTTGGCTGTAGTGCGCGAATTTACGTTTTTAACTGGAACGTGAAACGGTTCTAATTCCTTTTGCAATGTCTTGCTGTACAACTTGTTTATTTTTCCTAATTTTGGTAGAACTTTTGGGGTACAGAAGTATGGTGAATGTTCAGATTGCTACAGACTGTTCTGTTTTTGACAGATTCTGTTTTTGATGCATAGTTTGCTTGTTTTGATGAATCTATCAATTTATATCAGTGGATTTAAGTCATGAAAAAGCTATATTACAGTAGACACAATGCGAAAACAAAATATGAATTGGTTTTCTACAGTACTTAGAGTGGTGATTTGCTTTATTATACTAACGGATCTTACCGAGTTTTCTGTTGAAGTTTTGTGTGGATGAAGTGTCTAATCGAGGATGTCTCGATATGAGGAAAAGGAAGAGAGGCACCCCAAGTAAATATTCAAGGAGACTCAAGCGTATAAGCTTGGGGCTGCCCCGGAAGGCATCCCCTCTTTCTTCAACAAGTATCGGTATGTTTTCAGATTCGTTTCGTTCGTGCATTATGTGCAGGTCTTGGAGCTTCTTTTGCATTTAGTTTTCATTTTTCTTTAATGCGCCATGCTGGTATGAGATAGTCCTTGGCTGATTTATAGAATGCTCATTGCACTTCACTTATATCTTTTGAGTGTGGCTTTATAGAACGCTTCATGTGCTTCACTTATATCATTTGAAGTTTGGATTGCCCGTTTCCCTTTACATAGAAAACCGCCATTTGTAGAATGATCTTTTGCTTCACTTATATTTATTAGAGCGTGGGCATATCTTTTGTAGAAAGAATTAAACTCTCTTGCTTCACTTATATCAATTTAGAGAGATGACAGGAATTGGTTATTCACATGGTTAGTCATAAAATCCTACATAAACTTGTAGATCGCTGAATATGATATGTTTGATCCTTGCAATAGTTTTGCGATATAAAGATGGTGATATTAGAGTCATGATAGTGGGTGGTTGTGGATTGTAGATACACTTGTGTTGAGGTTTGCAAGTCCCATAGCATGCACGTATGGTTACCGTTGTGTGACAAATTTGAAGCATGGGGTGTTTCTTTGATTGTCTTCCTTATGAGTGGCGGTCGGGGATGAACGATGGTCTTTTCCTACCAATCTATCCCCCTAGGGGCATGCATAGTAGTACTTTGCTTCGAGGGCTAATAAACTTTTGCAATAAGTATATAAGTTCTTTATGACTAATGTGAGTCCATGGATTATACGCACATTTACCTTTCCATCATTGCTAGCCTCTTCGGTACCGTGCATTGCCCTTTCTCACCTCGAGAGTCGGTGCAAACTTCACCGGTGCATCCAAACCCCGTGATATGATATGCTCTATCACACATAAGCCTCATTATATCTTCCTCAAAACAGCGACCATACCTACGTATCATGGCATTTCCATAGCCATTCCGAGATACATTGCCATGCAACTTCCATCATCATCATATACATGACTTGAGCATTTATTGTCATATTGCTTTGCATGATCGTAAGATAGCTAGCATGATGTTTTCATGGCTTGCCCGTTTTTTGCTGTCATTGCTACGCTGGATCATTGCACATCCCGGTACACCGCCGGAAGCATTCATATAGAGTCATATCTTTGTTCTAGTATCGAGTTGTAATATCGAGTTGTAAGTAAATAAAAGTGTGATGATCATCATTATAGAGCATTGCCCCATGAAAAAAAGAAAAAAAAAGGAAAGGCCAAAGAAGCCTAAATAAAAAAGGGGGCCAAAGAAGCCCACCGAAAAAAAGAAAAAAGAAAAAAAAGAAAAAAAGGGGCAATGTTACTATCCTTTTTCACACTTGTGCTTCAAAGTAGCACCATGTTCTTCATATAGATTGTGTGATATGTTGTCACTTTCATATACTAGTGGGAATTTTCATTATAGAACTTGGCTTGTATATTCCAACGATGGGCTTCCTCAAATGCCCTAGGTCTTCATGAACAAGCAAGTTGGATGCACACCCACTTAGTTTCTTTTGTTGAGATTTCATACATTTATAACTCTTAGTGCATCCATTGCATGGCAATCCCTACTCCTCACATTGACGTCAATTGATGGGCATCTCCATAGCCCCTTGATTAGCCACGTCGATGTGAGACTTTCTCCCTTTTTGTCTTCTCCACATAACCTCCATCATTATATTCTATTCCACCTATAGTGTTATATCCATGGCTTGCACTCATGTATTGCGTGAGGGTTGAAAAAGTTGAAGCGCGTTAAAAAGTATCAACCAATTGCTCGGCTTGTCATCGGGGTTGTGCATGATGGGAGCATTTTGTGTGACGAAAATGAAGCATGGCCAAACTATATGATTTTGTAGGGATAAGCTTGCTTTGGCCTTGTTGTTTTGAAAAGACATGATTGCTTTATTGGTATGCTCGAAGTATTATTGTTTTTATGTCAAATGATAGACTATTGCTTTGAATCACTCGTGTCTTATTATTCATGCCATGATTAGACATATGATCAAGATTATGCTAGGTAGCATTCCACATAAAAAATTATCTTTCTTATCATTTACCTACTCAAGGACGAGCAGGAATTAAGCTTGGGGATGCTGATACGTCTTCGTCGTATCTATAATTTTTGGTTGTTCCATGCCAATATTCTTCAACTTTCATATACTGTTGACAACTTTTTATATTATTTTTGGGACTAACATATTGATCCAGTGCCCAGTGCCAGTTCATGTCTGTTGCATGTTTTATGTTTCGCAGGAAACCCATATCAAACGGAATCCAAACGGGGTAAAAACGGACGGAGAATTATTTTGGAACATTTGGGATTTTTTGGAGGAAG
>NC_041385.1:717775510-717779933 GCF_002162155.2 Triticum dicoccoides
GCACTCTCGTGGGCCACCCGTAAGGCGGTTGATGATCTTCTTTGCCGCAAGAAAGCTAATTTTACGAGAAAAATCTGGGCGAAAGATTCAACCCAATCGGAGTTATGGATGTCTAGATATAAAGGAAACAGTGAAGGGGCGGAAACAGAGAACGCAAAAACAGAGAGATAGATCCAATCTCGGAGGGGGCTCTCGCCCCTCCCAAGTCATGGGAGCCAAGGACCAGAGGGGAAACCCTTCTCCCATCTAGGGAGGAGGTCAAGGAAGAAGAAGAAGAAGGGGCCCTCTCTCCCCCTTGCTTCCGGTGGCGCCAGAGCGCTGCCGAGGGCCATCATCATCACCTCGATCTTCACCAACACCTCCGCCATCTTCACCAACATATCCATCACCTTCCCCCTTCTATATTCAGCGGTCCACTCTCCCGCAACCCGCTGTACCCTCTACTTGAACATGGTGCTTTGTGCTTCATATTATTTTCCAATGATGTGTTGCCATCCTATGATGTCTGAGTAGATTTTTCGTTGTCCTATTGGTGATTGATGAATTGCTATGATTGGTTTGAGTTGCATGTTTTTTTATTGGTGCTGTCCTATGGTGCCCTACGTGTCGCGCAAGCATGATGGATTCCCATTGTAGGGTTTGCAATATGTTTATGATTTGCTTATGGTGGGTTGCGTGAGTGACTGAAACACAAACCCGAGTAAGTAGGTTGTTGCGTATGGGATAAAGAGGACTTGATGCTTTAATGCTATGGTTGGGTTTTACCTTATTGAATCTTTAGTAGTTGCAGATGCTTGCTAGAGTTCCAATCATAAGTGCATATGATCCAAATAGAGAAAGTATGTTAGCTTATGCCTCTCCCTAAAATAAAATTGCAATAGTGATTACCGGTCTAGTAACATAGTCAATTGCTTAGGGACACTTTCACAACTCCTACCACCACTTTTCTACACTCGCTTTATTTACTTTATTGCATCTTTATCTAAACAGCCCCTAGTTTATATTTACGTGTTCTTTATTATCTTACAAACCTATCCAACAACACCTTCAAAGTACTTCTAGTTTCATACTTGTTCTAGGTAAAGTGAACGTCAAGCGTTTGTAGAGTCGTATCAGTGGCCGATAGTACTTGAGAGAGTATTTGTTCTACCTTTAGCTCCTCGTTGGGTTCGACACTCTTACTTATCGAAAGAGGCTACAACTATCCCGTATAATTGCGGGTCATCATTCACCCTCGGGGCTGAGGGTATGCACCAGTAGCTATGTGTTTGATCTCTCTCTCTCTCTCTCTCTCTCTCTCTCTCTCTCTCTCTCTCTCTCTCTCTCTCGTGTTCTTGATATGGCACGATCTTGATGTATCGTGAGCTTTGATATTATAGTTGGATCTTATGATGTTTCTCCCCCTCTACCTTCTTGTAATGGATTGAGTTTTCCCTTTGAAGTTATGTTATCGGATTGAGTCTTTAAGGATTTGAGAACACTTGATGTATGTCTTGCATGTTCTTATCTGTAGTGACAATGGGATATTCACGTGATCTACTTGATGTATGTTTTGGTGATAAACTTGCGGGTTCAGTGACCTTGTGAACTTATGCATAGGGGTTGGCACACGTTTTCGTCTTGACTCTCCGGTGGAAACTTCGGGGCACTCTTTGAAGTTCTTTGTGTTGGTTTGAATAGATGAATCTGAGATTGTGTGATGCATGTCGTATAATCAAACCTACGGATACTTGAGGTGACATTTGAGTATCTAGGTGACATTAGGGTTTTGGTTGATGTGTGTCTTAAGGTGTTATTTTACTACGAACTCTTGGGATGTTTGTGACACTTATAGGAATAGCCCAATGGATTGATAGGAAAGAATAACTTTTAGGTGGTTTCGTACCCTACAATAATCTCTTCGTTTGTTCTCCGCTATTAGTGACTTTGGAGTGACTCTTTGTTGCACACTGAGGGATTGTTATATGATCTAATTATGTTATTATTGTTGAAGAACTTGCACTAGTGAAAGTATGAACCCTAGGCCTTGTTTCGAAGCATTGCAATACCGTTTTCGTTCACTTTTGTTACTTGCTACCTTACTGTTTTTATATTTTCATATTACAAAAACCTATATCTACCATCCATATTGCACTTGTATCACCATCTCTTCGCCGAACTAGTGCACATATACAATTTACAATTGTATTGGGTGTGTTGGGGACAGAAGAGACTCTTTTTTATTTGGTTGCAGGGTTGTTTGAGAGGGACCATCTTCATCCTACGCCTCCCACGGATTGATAAACCTTAGGTCATCCACTTGAGGGAAATTTGCTACTGTCCTACAAACCTCTGCACTTGGAGGCCCAACAACGTCTACAAGAAGAAGATTGTGTACTAGACATCATGGAGTAAAAAATATTTTGCAAGTAACCAAGACATGGTTTGAGGGGAAATATTTGGGACTGCCCACTCCGGACGTCCGAATGTCAAAAGGAAAGTTTCAGAACCTGCAAGTAAAACTATCAAATTGATTGTTTGCTTATGATGGTCACCCTACTCATGCGGGCAAAGAAGTGTTAATCCATGTTGTTGCTCAATCAATCCCTACATATATTATGAGTGTGTTCAAGCTTCCGCTGGAGGTATGTGATGATCTAAACCGCATGGTTAGGAACTATTTTTGGGGTGCAGAGAAAGAGAAGAGAAAACACATTGGTATGCATGGGAGAAAATGACCAGGCCAAGGAAACAAGGCGGCCTTGGTTTTAAAGACTTCCGTCTATTCAACCAAGCGCTCCTTGCTCGTCAGGCATGGCGAATACTAGAGTTCCCTAACAGTTTATGCTCGAGGCTCTTTAAAGCTAAGTATTTCTCAAATGGGTGCTTACCGGATACGGTATTCACTAGCAACCCATCACCTACATGGCAGGCCATTGCCCGTGGTCTCGATCTTCTAAAAAAAGGCATGGTATGGAGAATCAGAAATGGCCAAAATGTACGCATATGGAGAGATCGATGGATCGCACGCGAGCCAACTGGACGCTTGATTGCACTGCGTGGGAGGTGCCGCCTAAAGTGGGCCTCAGAGCTACTGAATATCCATGGTAATTGGGACTTTGACAAAATAAATCAGTTTTTTCTCTCGGTCGACATTGTTGAAATCCAGAAAATAAAACCATTTGCTCGTCTAGATGAAGATTTTGTTGCTTGGGCGCTCGAGAAAAGTGGAGTCTTTACTGTACGTAATGCGTATAAATTGGCTAGTGATGAATGCTCAAATTCTAGAGAGGTTCCTACTAGTTCTCGACCGGATGGAACAAGAGAAGCATGGAACTTTATATGGCGAAGTACTGTACCACCATAGGTTCAGTCTTTTGCTTGGAAATTAGCTACTGATTCACTAGCAAATTGGACAAATAAAGTGAAAAGGAACTTGGATGTCTCAGGAACATGCCCTGTCTGTGGGACGGAGGAGGAGGACTCTTTCTATGTTTTTTGCACTTGTAACCATGTTGTGATCTTATGGAAGGCCATGGCAAAGGAATGGACATTGCCGGACCGACTAAGCATTGTACGTGTTGGTCGAGATTGGTTCCTTCATCTCCTATCGAACATGCATGAGGAGGAGAGAGCTAGGATCATGATGCTCTTTTGGCGAATCTGGTATGTGCGTAACGAAATTGTGCATACAAAACAACCACCGCCCGTGGAAGTTTCTGTGCGCTTCCTGGCCAGCTCTCTGTCCTGCTTAAACTCCATTCACATATGCTCTAGTGAAAGGAAAAAAGGACAGCTGCATGTTTTCAGATTCCCGATCAGGACACATACATAATTGATGAAGTGGGGGGCTCTTGGTCCGCTCCAGCTGTGGGCAGAGTCAAAGTCAACACAGATGCTTTGGTTCTGGGCTCTACTACGGGAGCCAAAATGATCCTAAGGGATCAGGAGGGAGAAATTGTTTTCAGTGCTTGCAGATTTCTCTATGCATGTGATGATGTTTTGGAGGCAGAGTTACTTGCAATAAGGGAAGGAATTTATTTGGCCCTTCAGTGGAGTATCTTACCAATAGACGTGGAGTCTGATTGTTTAGAAGCTATCAATATGATTAAGAGAGGTATTAGCAACACATCTAAATATGCTTTCATCATTAGAGAGATCATTAGTAGTATGGGAGAGAGGAATTCTTGCATTGCTCATATTCGCCGGAGCTATAATAGGGTTAGTCATGCCTTGGCAATTTTTGGTAGGTTGCAACACCGAACTTTGGTTTGGCTAGGCTCCGGTACGGAAGATGTTTTGGTACTTTTGGAATGATTAATCTCTGATATTTTGAGTGAAATAATTCTTTCGCAAAAAAACACCTTAATGTTCCTAGTCCTAAATCTTCCATGGTATGGTGAGGGTGACTGAGGGCCAAATGGTGTTGTCGAGGCCCGGCGGG
>NC_041385.1:717780374-717786016 GCF_002162155.2 Triticum dicoccoides
GGGGGGGTTGTCCAGACGGTTGCAGAAGAGTGGTTGTTTGATTTGTTTGTGAGAATGAAATATGCCTACCATGTTCCTTCCTGGTGAGAAAATGGTAAGCTCCAGCTCAACCAAGCATGATCATGTTGCGATCGTCGAAGCCTAACATCGTATCACACATGAAGGTGTTGGTGTATATTTCTTCACAAATACCAATTGTCACTAACCAAATTTATTTGGTTATCTTCCAGCCATTTTTGGGTCGTCTTATGATGATTGAGATATGACCAGTGTAGGTTGGTGATGTTGAGCTTTTTGTGTTTCTGTATTTTGACATGGCCTAGTTTTCTTTTTTGCGCTTTAATTCATTGCTATTGATCCCTACCCCTCGTTGTGTGAACATGCCTTTAGCCGTGCACATACGTCTGCAATTGCTCCCGGTAATTATGACTAGATGATGAGCATAGACGATGGTGTGATTCGGGGCCACCAAAAAATCACACGAAAATATCCTTAATTTTGCACCCTTCTCAAATCCCTTTAGGGTTAATCGTTTATAACTTCCAACCAGTATACAAGATAAACATATTTAACATTTACTTAGATCATATGTCCATTAACCCACTATCGCGCCTAGACTTGCATGACCCTAATCAGCAATGGATGAATGTATCATGAATATGAGTGTTAACAAAGACAAGTACAAATGTCATCGACTATGCAAGGTCAACCATGCATTGTTTGATAGGTACCGCATGGTCAACTTGGTGAGGTCAACCTCGCCCGCTTTGATGGGTATCAGTGAGATCTACTAGACAAAGTCACACTAACCTCTTTCATAGGTATCAACAAGATCGAGTAGGTGAGGTCGAGCCTGCCCTATATAACAAGTATCAACAAGACTGGTTAGGCAAGAATGGCTAGCCTGTCAAAGGAACCATCACCATCTGCCCAAGTTGGAGCTCTCAAGGAACTAGAAGGCCCTAAGATGATGAGGATATGCTGAAAATACCATACTAGGGTTTGGGATACTAATGAAATGGTGTTAAAGCCCTGTGGTGCGTGGTTCCTATTGAGAAGGTGTGCAAAGCCATGTGAGGTCAAAAGTGTAACATTATAATGATCCTTTGCATGGAAGTCACCTTCTTCAACAAGGAGATAAATCCAATTTATAATAGTTGTTTATGCTATGAATGAACCAAAAACTTCTTTCTCTCTCCACATCATCGATGTTTACCCGCAAGGTTTCAAGTCGCTAGTCAGATCGAGATGAGAAAGTTCTCAAATGCCCTCTATGAAGGCACAAATTGTAAGGGGTGGAGGGGGGGTCTCTACTTTGTTGTCCGAAGGAGTAGACGATAACACAAACCGAGCACAAGGGTTAAAATTAATGGATTGTTTTCTGGAAGTTATAGTCATTTCATATAATTTAATAATTATTTAAAAATGCATATGGTTAAACTTCACATAGATTTTTTGATATAAAACAAGCAATATACATACCAATATGGAGGTTACAAATGAGTCACAAATCATAGTCAATACATGTACCTTTTTATGGATACATATGCATCTACATAAAAATGGTTTTGGAGAACTTTATTTGGATATTGGACTCAGAATTGTATTGGACCTGACCTTCGTGATTAATATTTCTTATTCCATGTATTTCTTGAACCAGCCGAGCATTAGGGCAAGAGCTTGTTCAGCTGTTCTAACTGCAAATGGGTCGGTGCTATTGTATCTACAAGCAAAGCCATGTGCAACTCCTGGAAAGATCTTGCCGAAGTAAGGTACCTACAATAAGCAAGCATATGAGGCTAGCTAGCTTGTGGGTAAAAGGCTTCCGGTAAGCTCTATGAATACACCATTGTGGTGAGTCTTGCGTAAAAAGGGTACATAGTTGGTTAAGTCAAACACCGTTTTTGTAGTTCTACATTTGTCTCATCTACTTGTCCAAGAATTTGTGCCACGTTAAACTTTGTACAATGATTATATATCAGTTTTTGTTACTAAAAGTATATGTAGGAGTATTATAGTTTTCTTAGCACCTCTGTATGTAAATTAAAGTTTATATTAAGTATCATCATTAGCACTCACAAAAATAAAAAAATGTGAAATGATAGGAAATAGAGTGAGTAATTGCATGCACTGAGATTTATCCTCCAACTATGTCGTGAAGTATGAGCTCTTATTCGATAAATGCAGTTGCATTTCTTTCGCGATCATGCTAACATGTGAAATGTGTGCCAATTGTACTCACTATGATGTTCTAAATCAAACATTATACTTTAGCAAATTACATTTAAAATTTGGAATGGCAGTGCCATTAGAGCTATATAAAAGAATTCGGTATCAAGTGTCAACGTATCTGATACTAACTCACCTTATCACTTCTTTTACGAAGGGCATGCAAAAACTGATATATGAACTTCTGTGGTGTAGTTGTGTCATTTTGAGCTCCAAGGATCTCAATGGGGCACTTGACCTCTGAGTTCCACACGTAAATTTAAAATAAGAAGAGGGATTCACACCGAAACCAGCCACCATAGTAGTAGAAACAAATGGTCACCTCTCATATCATCAACAACGATGGATGAAGGATGGGAGATGACAATTGCCTTCACCTCGTCCATTTTTGCTATCTCCACTGCAAACTTTCCTATTAGCTCATTGGGACAATAAAAATAACCATGTTATGTTTATAGTTGTATAACAGAAGAATTTATATTGATTGTATTGCCACTGTTGCAATAATGTGTACTGATTTAACTAACCACCCCAACAGTATCCCCCAACTCCAATAATAGATTTTCGCTCTTTTTTCAAGGTCGCAAAAATTGGTTTGGCATCTCGAGCGGCTTTTACCTGTAAGATAAACCGAGTAAATAATATATCAATTTACGAAGTATTCTCTATAACACAGTAGATCATTTTTTTGAATAGTCCACAATGAAACTTCAACATAAATATACCTAAAATCTTTTGGACCATACCACTTTGACAATAGTATGTTTCGAGGTATTTTAGAGAAAAAATCAAGGAAAGTTGAAAACTATAAAAATCAGAGCAAAGTTATTGTTGAAATGTATTACCGGAGAGTGATCATCTATCCACTGTGTGATGTTTACACTTGGGTCACCCGTGTAAGGTTTCCCATTGAAGAAATCAGGCACCACAACGTAGTATCCAGCTTCAGCAACTTTGTCGGCTGCCTGCCTTCCTTGTCATGTAGAAACATTATGCACAACCATGCATGATTATAATTCAGACACGATGATACAGGGTTAAAGAAGTTAATGGTCACCCATGACACTCAATGTTTTCTTATGTCACTTTGTTTTTCCACATAGTATATAAATGACAGAGGTACTATCTTGCTTTGCTTTTTATGACTCTCTCTCTCTCTCTCTCTCTCTCTCTCTCTCTCTCTCTCTCTATACATAAATATATGTCTTTTTAGAGATTTCAATATAGACTACATACGAATGTATATAAACGAATTTGACAGTGTGGATTCATTCATTTTGCTTTGTACGTATGTAGTTTATATTGAAATCTCTAAAAGGACTTATATTTAGAAACAGAAGGAGTAGAAAGAAAAAGTTGTTGTTTAGTCTCATCACTGTTTGTAAAAAAATCTGTGCAACTAATTTCACAGTAGAACATATTTTCTCACATTTGAGCATGCGGCTCCCAGGAACGTGCCCATAGGCAACACAAAAGAACATATATGCTGGATGAAACACATATGACTAAAACCACCCATTACATCACGCCATGCATCTGGGAAAGAAGAATAGTTATAATTATAGCTATTGGTCAATATAAGATTAAATATCTTAAGACTGGCCACAGTGGGAACTTCAAAAGTAACATCGGGTTCAACTCAACAAAATTGCATATGTGGCAATGAGTTAATATGGAGAGAGAGGTAAATTGAGTAACTTATCTAGTTACCGTAACATCACATAACCTAAGACAATATGAGTCTTTTTTTTTTAAAAGGAGGATGACCCCCAACCTCTTCATCAGTTGATGCATGTAACCATAGACAATATGAGTCTATAGCCTAATAAATGAAGCTTTGCATGACACCACACATATGAAGATAGTAACATAGCCTAGGGTAGCGTATACGTTACTAGTGTAAGTTACTCTCCACTATGGCTTGTCTAAACGGGAGCTTGCAATATACGAGAAAATATGTGATATACTCTTAAATGCACTTATAGTATGGAGCGGGAGGGAGTAAATTAGTAGTGGTTCTAAAGTCTCTCTCTTAAAGATAACTACAGATGTTTGACTAGAATTTGCTATGTTTCTTTTTATTTTTCCATTAATTAAAAATGAGAGAAATATGCATGGCGTGATGTTAGTGGGTCTGCTTTTTGAAAAAAAAATGGCAACTGCTTTTTGGAGTTGTTAGTGAGTCGCTTTCACTTCAAGAGTAATTTATGACCTTGTACTTACCTGGTGTAGAGATCGAAGGTGATGAACCTTCTTCCGAAAGAATATATCGTTTTTTGAAAAAAAAATACGTAGATCAAATGACAGCGAGTGCAACGGGAGAAGATGGTCGAACCTCAGCAATGGCGCTTCGAATCCTGAAGAAATCAAAATGCAACAGCCATATTCATAGGCAAGTAAGTATATGCCGTTTTCATCGCAGACAAAAAAGGGTATAAGCTGTTTCGTTTTCCACATACATACGTACTACTCCCTCTGTAAACTAATATAAGAGTGTTTAGATCACTAAAATAGTGTTCTAAACGCTTTTATATTAGTTTACAGAGGGAATACTGTCGAAGCACATCTCCCATATACAGTTTAATCAAATCAAATCAACTAACCGAAGATGTCGGAGGCCAGGACGATGGCCCGGTCGGAGTGGACAGGGCCGGTGACGTAGGCCCTGAAGCCGGCCAGGTCATCGACGACCTTTCCCGCCTGGGCTCCGGCGGCGGTCAGGTCCGGCGGGTTGTCCAGGCACTGCAAGTGCAGAGGAGCGGAGGTGGCTCCGCCGGCGAGCGCGGCGAGGCAGATGAGGGAAGTGTACAACAACTCCAGAGCCATGGCACTCTGGTACGCTCTGTTCTCCTTGCTTCAGTGCGTTTCGCCGTGCGCTTATATAGACTGTACTGGGGTGGGGTTTTGCTGCTTAATTTGCAGCGGTAGGTGGCATGGACAAAAGGCTCCCTCCACCTTGCCGTTTTGCTTGTTATTTTTTTCCTTATCTTTTGATGCGTGTTGTTCTCTGTCGAGGCACATCATCTTCTTCTATTTAACCCATGCGGCTGCTAAATGATTACGGAGGATAAACAAGGGTTGCCATCGTTCGTTTTCTTAATCATCATTGTTCTTGCCTTTAATTGACCTGACCCAGGGCTGCTAAACGAATACGATGCTGGGTAACGTCACGTGTGTGCCGTCCCTTTGTAAGAAAATGGATATGACCGTGGTCGACAAAGTAACAAACAGTTCGAGAGAACTGCCGGCATTGACAAAATAATGCTTCAACCAAAATATTCCCTCCGTTTCATAATACGTGTCGTGACTTTAATTTGAATTAGCTTTTACATATTGAGAGAGCAAAGAGAGCTAACGATGAGGCAATAGTTCTGCCAAAAAATAAGCTCTCCTCTCCCTGGGTCGTCCCCGCA
>NC_041385.1:717786457-717801913 GCF_002162155.2 Triticum dicoccoides
TGTTCGGGGCGCTCCTATGGTGGCCGGTGGTCGATTTGTTTCAGATTTGACCGCCGGTGCCTCGGGCTGCGTGGTTATCTCGGGGCGGTGGCCTCGATCGGTGGCGTGCGGTGCGGCCTGCCTGGCGGGCGGCACCTTTGGGTGCAGATGGGGGGCCTTCCACGGCTGAGTGGGCGACGTGGAGGCGGCGGTGCTACGGCGGCTCCTCGATGGCCGACCGGAGTTCCATGGGAGGCGTCATCTCCGACTCGATATACTCCGGTTCGTGCTGACTACGGTAGCGACTACGGTCGACGCCAATACTGCCTGGACGGATCTGGCGGGTGGGCATGGATCCGGGGGAAACTCCAGGCCGGCATGGCGGCCGCACCATAGTCGACGCCCTCGGCGCCGATTCCCTTCCTGGAGGCTTCGGTGTGGATCATACACCCCTCACCTCTGCCATGAGCGCAGGCGAAAACCTTTGTTCCTCTGTTTGGGAGACGATGGCACTTTGGTGTCGTGTTCCTTCCCGAAGGCGTCGGCTGGGGACTGCTCAGGGTGGTGGAGTTGCCGGTAGTTTAGAGTCGACGCGATATGACATGTAGGTGGAGCGGTGTGGCATCGAACGTATCGTCGACGGTGGGTCTAGGCGGCATGGCGTAGTGGAGACTCGGTGTCTGATGCGCGGAGATGGACTCACGCAGGAAGAGGAAGCTGTCTGGCGTCATGGTGGCGTTGATAGCAGAGTGGTATGGTAAGGTCGATGCATCAGTTCTGCTCTGAGGATGGACCGATGGAAGATGGAGGTGACGATCCTTGCAGCGTGTGGTGCTTACCGGGAGTGCGTCAGGCCGGTGTGGGACCCAATGCAAGTAGTGGCTTGGATGGGACACCCGGCTTTAGATGTTAGGTTTTGGTGCGATGTCTGTTTGGTATTAGGCCCGGACATTCGGCACACCTTCATCAAGGAGATAGGAGTAGCAACGGCGTTGCTAAGATGGTGGCTTCAGGCTTATTGATGCATCACCTTATATGGTCTTTATGAATAATTAATAATATGGCTGCATGCATCGTCCAGATGCATAGACTGGGGGTACATTGTCCTTTTCCAACAAAAGAAATAGTTCTGCCAAAATAGCTTCTCTGGTTTAACTGAAACATTAAGATTAGAGCTTACATATGGTTGATCTCAGTTTGGTGTATATTAGATAAATCAGTTCTCTCTCTGAAAATTGTACTAAAGTTACGTCAATTAATTTGGAAAGTAGCAAAAAAGACGACTTACTATTCCTGTAAAATCTAGTCATGTACTCCAAGATCATTTACAACATCCAGAGGATAATTGTACTCCGTCAAAAGGAGTACAATTTACAATATCTTTAAAAAGACAACTGTAGCATGAATGCCTCGAAGATCATTTACAGCATCCTTCAACTATTCAATGTCGAAACCTGAAACTAAACGAAGGACGGGCAGTTATAGCACAGATTCAATGCCACAGCGTTCGAAGATGAAAGTGATGCTTTTGTGCTTGATCATCTGCAGCATGGCCTTTTTCGCTCCTGCGTTCACAATCTCCACACCAATGAGGACAGAAGCCGTGTCTACTAGCTGGCCTCTGTCGTAAATATTAAAGGTTTTGGCGATGCAAAACCTCTTGACCCCATGTACATCATGTTGTACAATGGTGCTATCTTAGGAGTGCCATGTAGGATAAATGATGAGGTGGAGGAAAGAGAACTCATAAGAAAAGTCTTTCTTCTCTTATTTAAGAGAAGACAAGAAATGATCTCTTAACACAATATGTCTCACCACATTTTTAGGAATGACTAGTTATTGAAGATAAGGCTAAGAGATGACCCATTATAGACTCTTTTTTTTGTCATATCTAAATTACATGCAAGACTTAAGATAAGACTACCTTATCAATCATTGTACATGCCCTAAACCAATGACCAGTCCTCCGGAGGGCTGAAGCCTCCACACTCGTGCATCACCTTGGGAGCATTGTCCAGAGAGGAGAGGTCGACAGCGCCGAGCTTCTGCAGGTCTTCGCCGAGGAAGCCGAACCAGAGGCCGTCAAGCTCCGGGACGCGCAGAGCGCGGCCGGAGAAGGGCAGCGACCAGCGGCCAACGTTGGTCCACTCGTGCGTGGACGTGTCGAAGCAGTAGGTGCCGAAGCCACCGTCACGGGGGACCGATGAGATGCAGATGGTCTTGCCGTCCTGGAGCAGCGTGTATGTTAGAGTTGTGTCGAATATAACGTACAAGGTAGGTTATAGTTGGACTTGTAGTTGTATTGTGTTTACATAGGATATGTAGTCGTGTCCAAGTAGGACACTTGTATCCCAGGCCTCTATATATAGCGGGGTAGACACACAATGTAACCTATGCCAGCATAATAGCACAAGCGCGCAAGGGGGAGCCGGCGACGTGTGCTGGCGCCCGGGTGGCCAGTGTGCGATATTGTGACGGTGTCATGGGAAGGAGCGCCCATAGTCAGGCCCCGGAGATGTAGCCATATCGGTGAACCTCGTTAACAAATATCAGTGTCGTGCTCGTGTGATTGCTTGGTCCTTGGATGATCAACAGTATGCCTCGGATTTATTCTAACAAGTGGTATCAGAGCTAGGTTGTTTGAAGGTTAAGGACTGTTGATCTAGAGGGGCGCTTTGCAAGAAGATCGTCGAATTGGATCGCGGTGCCGGACAATTGCGATAGAGCGGATCGTTGTCACACGGTACGTACTTCCGTGTTCGATCAGGGCAGTCGCTAATGGTAGCAGCGAATCAAAGACGACGGATAGAAAGCGCGTGGAAGCAAGAACCGTTCGGCAGTAGGAATCGCAAGCAGTGTGGCGGCATAGCGGACGCGTGGGGGCGGCAGTGTGGAATCGAAGGCAGCTGCAGGCCAAACGGGGGCGCGGCGAAGCGCTGGCCCAGCTAGGCTGGCCAAGGCCGCAAGGCCCGTGGCGCGAGGCAGCTGCTGGCTGCACGTAGCCAGCGGGGCGTTGCCCAGTCGTTCGCGTATGGGCGATGTTAGGCGCCGGCGCACCGGCCGAAACGGTTCGGCCGGTCCAACCCCAGCCACCCGATCCAGCGAGCAACCGTCCGATCTGTGCGTTGACTTCTCTCTCTCCTTCATCCTCTCCGCGCGCAGCGCGAGCGCGGCTCCCTGTCTCCTGGCTGCCCCTGGCCCGCCGGCCGCTACCCCCTCATCTACAACCCCTCTCTCCGCCACTCCCGTGCTGCTGGATGCCGCACTCGCCGTCGGTCGCCGCCGTCCAGATCCACGCATGCAGCAAAAACTTCGCCTGTGGGTTGCAGCTCCGCCTCGCTGGTGATGGCCGTGGCTCCGGCAACACCAGTCGCCGGTTGCAGCTCCGCTGGATGCAGCTCTTGTTGCCGCCGGTTGCAGCTCGACGTTTGCCGTTGCCGCTAGCATGTGGCTCCCATGGCGCCCGTTGCAGCTTTCTATTGCACGGTCGTAGCAAACGGGGAAAACGGTTGCAGCAAAAAAGTCTGTCACCGTCGTCGCCGTTTGTAGCTCGTCGTTGCACGTAGCAGCCATTGCGTTCTAGAAAAAGAATGGATGTCGCAAAACGTGCTGTCGGTTGTAGCAAAAAACTACGACGCTTGCCGCAAAATTGTCATCGCCGCCGTCGCGGGTCATAACTCAGTCGTGATGGATGCAGCAAAACGTGATGCCGGATGTAGCAAAAAGTGACGCTAGTTGTAGCAAAACTGCGACACCGGCTATGTGTTGTAGCAAAACGTGACGACGGTTGTAGCAAAATGCGATGTCGGTTGTAGCAAAATGTTATGGCGGTTGAAGCATTTAGCAAAAATTGCGACATTAGTTTTTTGCTAGGAGCAGCGCCGCCCCGTCCTTGCCGTCCAGCGTGTGCCCTGTGGTTGTAGGCTTACAGCTTTGGTTGCAGCACCCCGATAGATGCTTCCGTAGCTTCACCGGCGGGGACTCGAAGTTGTAGTTGGGCGGAGGCCATGGCTGAGATCCGAGGGGTGTAGACGGCCATGGCCGCGGGGAGCTAGCGGGGATACAAATTGAGGAGGAGGATGGCAGAGGGGCTCGCCGGCCATGAAGGAGGGGCGGTGTTGCCCGCCGTCGCACGCGAGCACTCACCGCCGATGAGAGCTTCTGGAGGTTGCGAGCAGCCTGGGAAGGCTGTGTAGAGGAGCAGAGCTGCGATGGATGGGCTGGAGGAGGAAGAAGAGGAAAAGTCGTGCGGGACCCATCATATACACGTCTCACGCGGGGTGGTTGTTTGCGTGTTCGTGTGAGCCAGCGTGGCCCGCGAGCCGGCGCAAAGTTCGGCCGGCGCACTGGCTCCAATCGTTTTCCTTCGCGTATACGTGCAGGTATTGACTTGTGCGTGAGTATTGCTGCTGAATATGCAAGGCAAGTTGAGATTTGTTTGAGACAAAAAGAAGAAGCAACCAGGATCACGTGTGTGTGCACGGGAGCAGTTTAGAGGGGTCATGTTCTGCTAGGAGGTGCACGGAGAAGCAACAAGCAAATAGTGACTGGAAAAAGGAAGATTTGTGCAGTTTGCATGGAAGTTTTTTCTGGGTCGGTTTGCTAAGATGGCTTGGAACACGTGGACAGGCTGCGGAGACGCGCGGATAAGTGCATCATGCAGGGTCATGCATACACATGGCGTCTAAGACATGCACAAATGTGCGGGTGGACACGACACAGGGTGGAGCATGGTTGCAGTCGGATATATATGTTCGGCTGGGTCGAACTAGATAGTCTGACGGATCGACGCAAGTCGGTTGGTACAGAAGACGGTGGTGGGATCGGCGACGGCGACATAGGAGCGTGATGCTGATGGTGATCGACTTCTGGGGCGTGGAAACACGTGGCACATGCCTGAGTGCTTGTGTGACTTCGACAAGGCTATGGCGCGGGATTGATTCAAGATGGTGCACGCATGAGAGCTTGAAGTCGACGAGGCGCGGGGTGGCACGTACAACCACCATGGAGTCATGTTGAAGGTGGAGCTGGATTGAGGGGCTACGGCGTAAGTGCACAGAGAGTCAAAGCCTATTCAGCGGCGGGGAAAAGCGAGGGACACGTAGTTCGGACTGGAGCCCGGTGGTCTGATGGAATCGTGAAACTCGTCATCGGTCGGTGTCTCGGTGATGATCGGTGGTACTCTGCAGTGGGGGTTGAGTGGTGTGGTTTTGCGACCCTTGAGACTCGACCGGGGTAGTGGAGGCTCGACGCGATAATAGCGGCGAGGCGTGCGGTATGCACGGGCATGGAGACGGGTCAGGGCTCTGGTGGCCATACATGTGGTGAGGCAACTACGAATTTGACTCGGGATGACTACAAGCAACGGTGAAATTCTTTCAAGTTTCAGACAGGCGGTCAAGAAAGGAGCGGTGATGTTGAGTTCAGGTAACTCTTATGTGTGACACCCAATATGTGAGTTGTTCACTTTCACGCAGGTCAGTGATCGGTGTGTGATGGCGTTGACGGATACTCTGAAAGTTGGGAGAACAAACTAGAGTAACAAGGAACTTAATTTTTCTCGAGTGTTGATCGTGATCAAGAAAAGAAGGGACTACAAGTTGCAGGTGGAGTCACATGGAGTCTTTGAAGTAACAACGGTACTCACGGGATAAGCTCAAGTCTAATGTACATGGAAGTTTAACGCATTGACGAATTCATGGTGGTGGAGAATATTCGCCAAGGTGGAGTTTGTTAGAGTTATGTCGAATATAGTGTACAAGGTAGGTTACAGTTGGACTTGTAGTTGTATTGTGTTTACATAGGATATGTAGTCGTGTTCAAGTAGGACACTTGTATCCTAGGCCTCTCATATATAGCGGGGTAGACACACGATGTAACCTATGCCAGCATAATAGCACAGGCGCGCAAGGGGGAGCTGGCGACGTGTGCCGGCGCCCGGGTGGCCGGTGTGCGGTATTGTGACGGTGTCATGGGGAGGAGCGCCCATAGTCAGGCCCCGGGGATGTAGCCATATCGGTGAACCTCGTTAACAAATATCGGTGTCGTGCTCGTGTGATTGCTTGGTCCTTGGATGATCAACAGTATGCCTCGGATTTATTCTAACAGTGTAGGACTGGATGGTGCGGTCTCGGCAGGCCGGGTTGTCGAGGTAGGGCGGCGGCGGGAGCCGGAGCCAGTGCCAGGCCTTGTCTTCATCGTTCCTCCCGGACCCGGATGGGTCGCAGTAGAGAAGAGCCTCGAAGTCGCTCGAGTTGGACGTGTTGATGGCGTAGAGGGCGTTAGGGTGATGGTCTTTAGCGGCGCCGGGGTTGGCGGTGGTGACGCAGATGGAGATGGGGCTCCGCCACTTGGACGCGTTGAGCCGGGGCAGCATCTTGGTGGAGCCGACGTAGTCACCGTCGTCGGCATCGGCGTTGTGCAAGACGGCGTGCCCGGTCGAGTCGATCGCGACGATCTTGCCCTCGCCGTCTCGTTCGTAGAAAGGTATGAAATCGAGCATCGAGTTGGCCGTGCGGGATGATTTGAATCTGGCGTCTGGCCCGGGGAGGTCCAGGGTGCTCGTAAATGGCGGCGACATCCTTCGATTCTCCCTATTGGCTTGCGATGTTTGCGCCACTGCCTCCACCACGGACGGGTAGAAGAGGTTCTCCTCGGGCATCAGGCGGCTCAGCCAGTACGAGCCGCCGACGCGGAGATCCTTCATCACCACGTTGATGAATTGCCGGGCAGCGAATCAACCTGTGGTTGAGTTGGTTAGGTGGACAGTGGTATCCTCAACCCATCAAGGTTCAAATCCTGGTGCTCGCATTATTCCTGGATTTATTTCAGGATTTCCAGCGATGCGCTTTCAGTGGGAGGAGACGTTCCCATCGACGACGAGGCGCCTACGGTGACTTCGTAAATCTCAAGATGATATGCCGGCTCAGTCTTTCGGAGGTTCTCATAGAGGTAGGGTGTACGTGTGTGCGTTCATAGGGATGAGTGTATGCGCGTGTATATGAGCGCTTGTGTCTGTACTGATGCTAAAAAAAACTGCCGGGCAAACATGTCCGCAGTCCTCCTGCTGGCAGCAGGCCGGAAGACCGGGGTCGAAGCTGGATTCGTTAAGATGAAAGAGGCCTTCGACTAAAGGTGCGATGGATGGAGGATTTCAGAGGGGCGGCGGCGGCGATAAGGGCTGGAGTCTGAGACTTAGGTTTGAAGATTTTAACACCGGTGAAATATTCAAACATCACCCCCAAAAGTTTCGGCTAGGGTTATCGCTCGCCAATAGCTCTTTCTCCTCATCTTCCTTGCCAATGCAGAGGCAACCAACGGCCTCGCCCGCATGGTCGCCGGTGAAGGTGGCGGCGAAACCTCGACTGCTTCCTGCTTTTGGTTGATGGCCCATGGACTCCGAGGAGGTGCCCCTTGAGCGGCAGGGGCGCACGGGAGTGGGTCGGGGTCCTCGACCATGTGGATGGCGTAGGCATGTCACTACCAGAATAACTAGCGATGCCGACGGCCGAACCTATTCCGACGGCCCCCGTCGACATAGATAGGCCTATCCCGACAGCCCAGCCCAGGCCGTCGGCATAGAAAAGCCGTCGGCGTATATCCATCTATGCCGACGGACCCCGTCGGCAAAGCTCAGCCGTCAGCGTCGCGAGAAATATGCCTACGGTGGCCGTCGGCATAGAGGAGCCCGTCGTCATAGCACGTGGGCCTGGCTACCCGGGCGGAAACGGCCTTTTGACGGCGTTAGTCTACGCCAACGGTGAGCGTGGTGTGTGGCCGGGAAACAATATCACATGGGAACCAACATTCAAAGAAAAATTCATGAAAACCATGTTCAAAGGTTTAGAAGAAAATCTAAAAAAATATATGAGATGTTAAGAGGGTGATCATGTTCTATTGCAATGTGAAATACCAATAGAACATCATTCTCTTAGTATCCCATCTTTTTTGAGATTTTTTCGAAACTTCAAAACATCTTTTTTGCATGGTTTTCAATGGTTTCCCCGAATGATGGTTACCATGTGATATTCCCCCGCTTGGCAGGTGGGCGGCTTCAGCCAGTGGCGGCTCAAGATGGCACTGGGGCCTAGAAATTCGTGTCCTCATGGATTTTTTATCCTATTAGGGGACAGGTGATGGGCCTATTTCTATCCCCGCGAGGCTGCTCATGGGTAACATCTAAAACCCATAAGGTTTCGCGGGTGCAATCCCGTTGGAGCACTACCCACACCCAAAACCTGCCAAACCCGTGAAACATAAGGCATGTAGTCCTGAGAATAGACCTGGGTTGGCCAAAAGCCCATTATCCCGACTCTGTGCACAAATTAAAATAACACTTGTAGCTGCCAGCTTACTACAGTCCCTCATCTAAACCGCAGACCCAGCCCCAAAAATCTCGAATCCACGCACCCATATGCTTACCTCCGAGTGCCGCCTCCCAAATGTTGCTATTGTTTCTGATGACCGCTCGCGGGGATGAGTTCCCCCATGTAGGGGAAACCAGATAGGGATGGGAAACCTGGAGGGTCGGGGACATGGATGGGCAAGCAAAAACCAACGGATTTCGTCCCCTTTGCCATCTTGAGTGGCAGCCCCAAAAATGGGCAAAGTCCCGAGCGATTGGGCTAGGTCGCTAGTGTAGCTATACAAAGCCCAATGGGTTGTGGCCCGCCCAACCATGTGATTTTGTACATTGTGCATCTACTCCCGCACCTTCAAACAAGAGCCCACAAGCTATTTTCTTTTGTAAGCTCCGCCACTGGGCCAGGCCCCAGGTTAGCACTGTAGCTATAGTGATTTGCCATAGTCACGAAGTGGTTGGGCCTCACGCAGGCCACACCCATGGGACCTCCTACGTGATGTGCTCTGCGGCATATTGCCACCGCGACGCACACACGGAGCCCCGACCGGGCTGGCCCATTTAGGCATCGTGACGATATAAAAATATAGCGAAAAATCCGACTGACAAGGGAATCGAACTCCTTACCTCTAGCTCGGGAGGCATTCTCGCTAGCCACTCGGGCTGGCGACTCCTACTGACATTCAAATAAGCGAAACCTAGTAAAGAATGTAAAGACAGAAATCCGATATTTTTCAGAGTTTTCGATCATTCTCTTGGAAATTATGGACAAAGTTATAAAAATTTGAGCAATGTTTGAAAGCGTGAAATAGAATTTTGAAATATTGAACAAACTTTGAACACTTATCGAAACATGTGATTGTTTTTTAAATTAGAACACAAATTTAAAAAACATGAACAATTTTTAAAAACTATGAAGAATAATTCGAAAATGTGAACATATTTTGAAATTCAGAACATTTTTTGAAATTTTGAACAAAAAATTGAAAACAGGGACAGTTTTTGAACTCTAGAACATATTTGTAAAATGCGAACATTTAACAACTTCCAGAAGATTTTTGAAAAAACGGACATATTTTAAATTTGAGAACAAAATTTGAAAAGGGGAACATATTTCGAAGTGTTGAACGTATCTTCTATATCTAAATAGCTAGCCCCCACTAACTATTTCTATCAGCATGCAAGCATGCCACATCATCCCCCAATATGCATGAGACAAAGGCCCACCCCCACTATCAGATGTCTCTGAACATGCAAGCATGCCACTTAATCATCAAACATGCATGAAAAAAAGACTCGCCTGAACATGCAAACATACACAAGAATTTCATTCGATTATGCTATTCATATTTAATAACCATTCTACAACTATATAGTACTTGAACATAATAAATTATATGTATTTTCTGTTTTAGTTTTTTATATTATTACTTCAAATATTCATGTTTCATACAACAAATCACACTGAAATATGTTGCAAAATATTCCTGCAACAACATGCGGGGTATCATCTATTATAGGAAAGGCAAACAAATTCTGAAAATTTTGGAGTTTTATTAAAATCCAAAAATTTATTTTAAAAAACACGAATAACTTTATGAAACGCAAATATATTTTTTGAAACTTGAACATTTTTTGAAAATGTGAACACATTTTTAAAGGCAAAACATTTTCCTAAAATGTCAACAAAAGCATTTTTTGAAATCATGAACATTTTTTGAAAATCATTAAGATTTTTTAACACCTGAAAATTTTTTGAAAATTTTGAACAAAAGCATTTGCAACATTTTATGAAAACAAGAACATTTTTTGAAAATCACGAACATTTTTCAAAATTATGACTTTTTTCAAAAAACATTTTTTTTAAATTTGAACATTTTTTAAAGGCAAGAACACTTTTTCTAAATGTATGAACAATTTTCGAACATGAACTTAGTTTAAAAAGGATAAATAACGTTGGAAAGAAAAAAGAAACAGAAAATGAAAAAAAGAAAAGAAACAGAAAAAAAGAAAACAGAAAAACCAGTAAAAGAAAAAAACCTGTTCAGGAAACCTTCTAGAAGGTTTCCAAAACCGGCTGGCTAGTGACGGTTGGACGCGCAAAAACTGGGCCGGCTCTTTGCGTCGCTGCTCGGTTGCTCGCCTATGCGAAGCGCCGGCGGTTTGACGCAAAGAGCATCAAATAGGATATTCCACGCCCATGCTGCATGGGGTCTGGATCAGCCGTTGGTCTAGCGCAACGTTAGATCTGAAGGTCCGCTCCTCTTTCCCTTTTTGGTTCACATCCCGCCGGGTCTAGTGTCGATGACCTTGTTTCATCGGGCTGCTGGTGGCTAGGCTTGGTGGTGAGAGTTGGGTTTTGGAGAAATCCTTGGTTGGCTTGGCCGATCATGTCTGTGGCATATACATATACACTAATAAAAAATGTTATAAATTTGAGGAACTAGAAGTCGAAGATGACAACATTCTTTTGAATCCAATTCTAAATTATACTAGAAAGATGGAAAGGCCATGAGGATGGGAAAACAAAACAAACATTTTTAATTAAGTTCTCCTTTTTTTTTTTGGAAATTTCTTACCATCCTTTCATTTTTTACACAATATTTTTTTAGAATGCTATCTGTAAAAATATATTTGTTTGCAAACCAAAAATAGTATAATTAATATTCCTTACAATAGATATACTACATGCGGAAACGACAGATCTGCAAGGACATTCACAATATGCAGACGACCACAAAATTTCACCTTCATGCACGGTGTTGTAGACTTAGAAAAGAACTATTCATGCAGCCATATGAACAACCAACCGTCCCTCCTCAACTCATGTTCTATTTATTGACTAAATAAATTTTCAGTCCACTGTTTTCAGGAAAATAATAATTTCTAGAATAATTTTATGTCTGGAAATTAAGCAATACTGCAGGGTTACCATGATACATGACTTTCACAGGAACACGAATATGGGAGTACATTTGTTCTGGGACGGTGAATTTATTAGAAGACTTACCAATAAGCACCATCTTACCTTGACCCCTGATTATACAGCTCAAATTAGCCTCACCATGCTATTTATTTGATCCCTTCATGTATGTTACTCTCATACAAGTTATAATGCTCGGAGAAAATTGGAGTCATAACCGCCTGCTGGTACACTATCTTGCTACTTACTGTGAGGTTATCCTCTATAATTTTACGATTATTATCTTTCCAATGCCTTCAGCAATTATGTTTGCAGATGAATGAATACTTGCATTATTTTGCATCCCATCTATACACGTTTATTGGTTCTTCTTATGGATTATTGTTAAATTTTGCTATCTAATTTCCTACAATAGAACAATGAAACACGGATGGTTATGGTACATGGAGGGCCAGAGTTTCACTATTCATTTTGTCATGCACGCTCAAAACAAAACCAAAAGATATCATCGGATTGTAGCACTGTAGGTTGTTTCCCTAGTTAGCCCTATGGGATGTCGTACACACTTCAAGTTTAAAACTTTCCTTCCAGTTGTTGAAAAACATGTTGCCTCACTATCGTGCCTCGCTTTTGTAGGAGATCTTGCAGCTTCCGCTCATTGGCGATCTTAATGGAGTGGCTAAACAAAATATTCAGATAAATATGAAGAGTCTATTCTCTCATTTCAGTTTTTTTGAAGAACCAAGAATGCCAAGTACAAGTCAACTTCGAATTGTTTCTTTGCTACGAATGAAAAAGATAAAATCATGTGAGGAGGGAATTTCTAGACAAGGTACAACCAATAGGTATAAGCCTTTCAAAAAAGTTATCATGCCAATATAAATAAATAAATTAGTTTTGTTTCTGTACGGTACTGCTTCCTTAGCAAATAAAATAGTTATACCGATGTATGCTATTCATCATGCCTTTTTGGATGTGCTTTACCTGTACTATCATATGCCCATACATTATTTTTCCCGTTGTTAAGATTTGGCTACACGAATTTGAACTTCTTTGTAGGAGAACAAATGCCTCATCTGGATCAACTATAGGCTAACCAAGTGTACTAGAATTACTTCAATGCTCATAAAATCCAACATAGTTACTTGGGAGAGGAATCGGTGCATGTTACTGATAATTCTATTTATGTTTGTGCATAAATATGTTTGCTCATCATTTCAAATGTAAATATGAATATTCCATTAGATCTCCAAAATCAGCATTTAAAATGTAATTGTAATGTTTAGCATTTCAAGCTGTATTTAATATTCATTCATACGATATATGCTTTTCTTTGAATCTGTTCATGGAAACCACAAAGTCCCGCAGCAACGCGCTGAATCCTTGTACAAATCAATGAGGTGGTGTAGCTAGGAATCAAATATTTACGATCTCTCGACTGAGAAATAGAAATTAGATACCACAACTGAGTTTTGTAATGTAAATTGTTGCATCATGTTCTTTTAGAAAATCCTAGGAGAGCACTCAGACAATGATACATATGTCATCCATTCATCCATAACCTCTACACTAAGTGTGATCTTCGCTCAATATTTTTTCGGATTAAAAGTTCAATAGAACATAGTGTTACTTCTATTGTTATGGTTTCCTGGTATTTGACTGCAACAAAATAACTAATGTTTCTTTGATATCGTATTTCTTACCCACAAAAGGTAGTTCACGGTCATAGTATTTTCCGAACTTTCTCACTGAATTGCCTTGAGCATTGAAGGGGGTGCAAAGAAGATGGTGCTGGTGCAACTCTGGCATAGTCCTATATTGAGGCTGCAGATGAGGCTTTTGAGGAAAATAGTTCTAAGAAATACTAATTTCTTACAATCTTTTCATCTTTTACCAAGGTAAAAACAATTTTTTGTACTATAAGTCATGGTGCAAGGTGAAGGTGTATGATGTGCTGACCTTTACATTATTATGTTCTGTCGGTTCGATAGCTCTCTCACGCATGTGGTTACTGATAATAATGCCATTCCCACAGATTAGTATGATGGAAATTGAAGCATTTTTATTAAATATTTATTTGAATTATTATTTGTGAGCATGCGGACATCATTATTTTTTTGTTCAATATATAGTGCATTCCACTTCAACTTTCTGGTATGTCTGTCCTTAAGGCTTTCCTCTCCTCTCTTCTTTAGATTGCCACTATCATATTGTGTTTGTCCATCACAATGATGCAAGTACGGGGGTGATCCTCCTTTCGTAAAAAAAAATACATATTGTGTGTCGACTTCTCATAAATTGGATTTGCAACAGGGATGTATTTTAGTTTTGGTCCTATGACGTTCTAAACTTCAATGGTGGTTCAACATGATTTGTGTATCAAACCATCTTATCTAATTTTTACATGGATTGATGTTCTCTTATATTTGCCGATTTGGGTCGTTTCATAATTGACTCCAGAAGACTAACATTTGTATGTAGTCAACAATTTTCATCAATCAGCCATCCGTATCTACGGCAATCCTTTTATTGCAATTTAATTAACTTTATTCTTTCCTCGCACATTAAGGATCTCTACTCTTTATAAAGGAAATATTTGAGTTTGGTTACGTACAAGTGTATAATACATGGTTTACTTTTTTCTTTTGCTCGGAGGAACGCAAGATTATCTTAACTGAAAACATGTATTTTTTTAGGGACCAAACTCATGTATTCGGTATTCCTACTGATAATTCTTCCATATATCCACACTGAATGGCTTACTCATATTTCCGCAGCAACGCGCGGGATATCATCTAGTTCTAAAAAAAAGTGTACCCACCCATGAAAAAACATGTACCTTGTCCGGTTTATACATGTTTCCCTTTTTTCAGTCAACAAATGTCCGGTATATAATAGATATACGTTGGAATATTCCGACAGAGATACAGTGTACTGCAGGGTAGATACAGAAAACTGGTAGGGGCCTAAGTGCAAAAGTGCTGCGCTGACCCGACTAGGCCTAGAAGCTGCAGAGTTATTTCGGACCGACCGAGTTGATTTGATCGGTGAGACCGAGTTGGTCCGGAAAATTACCAGAGAGTTGGCAACGTTCACTCAGTTGGACCGAAGCAAACCAATCGGTGAGACCGAGTTGATCCGAGAAATTGCAGAAGGATACAGAGAGTTGGCAACGTCCACTTGGTAGGATCGAAACGAACCAATCGGTGGGACCGAGTTGATCCGGGAAATTACCAAAGATTCCTGTGCGAGTTAGGTTAGGGTTTTTTATGTTTTGGACGGAATTTTTAGTCCTTTTCTTTTACGGGAAGTCCGGCCGCCTCATAAATAGATAAGAGGTGACGGCCGATTGAACAACACACAATCAAACAATCAATCCACCACATTTACCTTTACTTTTATCTCTCTCCCTTGTTCTTCTTCTTCTCGTTCTTCGTTCGTTCTTCTTCATTGCAGGGCGGCGAACCTCGAGGCCCTAGGGGCGGTCAGGCCGACCTAGGGCAACCCATAGCCGCCGCGCCCTGACAGGGTCCCTCCCGGGCGTGTGTGGTTTCGGGTCTACAAAAACGCCTGCCGGATTGCTTGCGTACCGCGCTTCCGGACGGGTCTCCTTTGACATGAGCTGTGGTGCATCACCCTCGGCGTTGGAGGTACACAATGACGTGTTTGTGTGCGAACAATAATTACATATGAAGTATATAATGTGACTAAATAGATGATAAAAAATTACATGAATTAGAGACAAAGGCCTTGTATACAATCTTGTTTAGGCTCTAGCCCACACTCCAGAGTCAGACCTTCTACTTATTCCTCTCCATACATAAAGGGGAAATTGTTCGGCTTTTTCTCTCTCTTGTATGACAATGATCAAATACATCCATTCTTCCATGCGTGTTGGTGTACATGGTGTTGAGATATGTATTTAGCACATGTATTCTTGTACTCCAAGTCTCCTACTTGTGTATAGTTGAGGATATGACTTGCCCTATGTACTATATATACTTGTGCATATGCACCTATCAATACATTGAGAGTTGCATCATATTCCTCTACATGGTATCAGCCTAACCCTCGGTCCCAGCCCTAGCCGCGCCGCCGTCGCCTCTCCAGGCCGCCGCCGCTCCCGCTGCACCGCGCCGCCGCCTCCCCGGCCGCCGCGCCTCCTCCCTCCCTCCACCACCAACCCCTCCCCGCC
>NC_041385.1:717802038-717806599 GCF_002162155.2 Triticum dicoccoides
CGAGCCGCCTCCCTCCCGAAACCCTAAACCCCCCTCCCGATCCCACCCGCGCCGCCATCCTCCACCGCTGCCATGTCGGCCCTCGGCACCTCCTCCTCCTCCAGCGCACCCCCTAGCAACCCGTTCGACTCCTCCTACGGGTCCGAGCCGGATGAGCCCCAAGCTGCCGACATCCGCAACATCCACCTCTCCGATCACGTCCCCATCATCCTCTCCCACACCTCGGCAAACTACTATGCCTGGAAAACCTACTTCAATCCCCTCTTCCGTGAGTACAACCTTCGTGATCATGTGGACGGTCTTGCCAATTTCTTCGCCGGCGCCCACGACGCTAACTGGCTCGCCATCGACGCCACCCTCATCCGGTGGTTCTTCCTCACCGTCTCTCCGGACATCTTCCACACCGTCGTTCGCGATGGGGATGATGCTTACATGGTGTGGACCAAGATCAATGGCCTCTTCACCGACAACAAGCTTCAACGGATTGTTTTCTTGCAGCAGGAATTTTTTGGGTGTCACCAGAACGACTCCACCATCAACGCTTTTTGTCTCCGGTTCAAGACCCTCTCCGACGAGCTCAATGACGTCGGGTTCAAAGTGGGCGACGAGCTTCTCCTCTCGACGCTCACCGTCGGCCTCAATGAGGACTTCGGCAACGCAGCCTCCAACCTCACCCTCATGGCCAACCCCACTTATGAGCGGGTGGTGGCCTATCTTCGTCTTGAGGAGCGACGGATGAAGCACCTCCGCACCCGCGCCGTCCACACCGCGCTAGCCGCCGGCCTCTCCGCCGGCGCCTCTACACCACCCTCGGCTCCCCGTCCTCCGGCCGTCCCGCACCCTATGCCAGTGCCGCAGTTGCCCCAA
Organism: Triticum dicoccoides; assembly: GCF_002162155.2. Taxonomy (NCBI): domain Eukaryota; kingdom Viridiplantae; phylum Streptophyta; class Magnoliopsida; order Poales; family Poaceae; genus Triticum; species Triticum dicoccoides. The sequence continues at coordinate 717,802,906 of NC_041385.1, forward strand.
CCACCCCGCAACGGTGGCAACGGCGGCAACCGTCACCATGGTCGCGGCGGTCAACGCCAAGGCGGAGGCAAAGGTGGCGGCAGCGGTGGTCAAGCTCCTCAGCAGCAACCCCCGCCACCCTGGGCCGGTGGCTACAACCCCTGGACGAGGGTCGTGCATGCATACAACATGCCCGTGCCGCGGCCCCCCGCCCCGGGCATCCTCGGCCCCCACCAGGCGCTCCTGGCCGCGCCTCTCGGCGCCCCTCCTGCCGCACCCTCCTATGGCGCGTACGGCGCCCCCTACTACAACCCGACCCTTCTAGCGGCGCTGCAGCAGCCGCCATCCTACTCCGGTGGTGGTGGCGATTGGATCATGGACTCCGGTGCCACCGCTCATATGTCCGCTCATCCGGGTAACCTCTCCTCCGTCCATCCCACTTCCACTCCCTCACACATCATCATCGGCAACGGTGTTGGTCTTCCCATCTCCCATGTCGGTTCTGCACCCTTTCCTTCTAACTGTCGACCTCTCTCTCTTAATAATGTCATTGTTTCTCCTCATCTCATTCAGAACTTAGTTTTCGTTCGAAATCTTTCTCGTGATAATTTTGTAACTGTGGAATTTGATGAAGTTGGCTTTTCCGTTAAGGACGCTCGCACCAGGATGATTCGTCACCGCTGTGACAGTCCCGGCGAACTCTACCCAGTTTAGTCGCCGTCATCTCCGGGTGGTCCTCGAGCCTTTTCCGCCGGCGTCGATCTTTGGCATGCTCGTCTCGGGCATCCTAGCACTTCTTCACTTCATCAAATAATGAGAGGATTTCCTTTTTCATGTAATAAAACGGCCGCTCACTCATGTGAAGCCTGCCGATTAGGCAAACATGTTCGCCTTCCTTTTAGTTCCTCTTCCACAGTTGCATCCTTTCCGTTTGAGTTAATTCATAGCGATGTATGGACATCTCCAGTACCTAGTAATTCTGGTTATCTTTATTATCTTGTCATACTGGATGATTACTCTCACTTTGTGTGGGCATTTCCTCTTCGTAGGAAATCCGATGTTGCCGCTACTCTCATTGCATTCTATGCTTATGTCTCCACACAGTTCGGGCGACCCATACTCGCGCTTCAGACCGACAACGGGAAAGAATTCGACAATCTCACCATCCGCCATCTTCTTTCCTCCCAGGCACTGTGTTTCGTCTCATGTGTCCACACACCTCCCAGCAGAATGACCGTGCCGAGCGCATCCTACGCACCCTCAATGAGTGTGTGCGCACCCTTCTTTTCCATGCCTACATGCCCTCTCGGTTTTGGCCCGATGCCCTTGCCACCGCCACCCTCCTCCTCAATCTCCAGCCATGCCGTCCGCGCTGGACTATGCGCCTCACCATCCCTTATACGGCACTCCTCCCTCCTACGATGGTCTCCGTATTTTCGGTTGCGTTGCTACCCCAACACCACCGCCACCACCGCTCATAAACTCTCTCCTCGTTCCGTTCCATGTGTCTTCCTTGGTTACCCGGCTAACACTAAGGGTTATCGTTGCTACGACCCTGTGTCTCACCGTGTCATCACCTCACGACACGTGTACTTTGATGAGCTTGTGTTTCCCTTTGCACAGGAACAGGTGGTGCCGTCTTCCCCTCCCACGGAGGGCTCTCCTCCGCGCCGCCGCTAGCTGTCGACCTTGGGTGCTCCGGCAGCCCCGCCCGCGGCTCCCTCCTCCGGATCGGGGCCATCCGCGGCACCCTCCTCCGGCTCGACGCCCTCGTGTCCTGGAGCCGCGTCGACGTCGTCCACATCGCCCCGGTCCCCCGCCATGCATGCTGGGCCGCATGTTGGGCCGCCGGCTGGGTCGACCTCTCCTGGCGCCGCCTCCCCTCGTGCGGCCTCTCCTGGCGCGGCTTCGACCCCGCCTCGGTCGCCCACCCCGTCGCCTGGCTCGGCCTCGACTTCCGCTCGGCCCGCCTCTCCCGTCGACGACGTGGAGGCCACCACCTCTCATGTGGATGCCACGGCCTCACCGCCACCCGCGGCTGCTCCGACGGCCATGCACGTCACCCGCTCGCGCACCGGTGTCTTTCGCCCGAGTTCCCTCTATGTGGATGACTACGTCTGCACCGCCTCGACGTCCGCTCCTTCCCTGCTGTCGTCCTTAGTTCGGGCCGCTCTCCGTGACCCTCTCTGGATGGCCGCCATGCAGGAGGAGTTCGACGCTTTGCAGGGAACCGGACTTGGCAGCTTGTTCCCCGTCCCCGGCACGCTAACGTGATCACCAGGAAGTGGGTCTTCAAACACAAGCTTTGTCCCGACGACACTCTTGATCGCTACAAGGCGCGTTGGGTTGTTCGTGGTTCCCGGCAACACGTCGGTGTGGACTTCACCGACACCTTTGCCCCGGTTGTTAAGCCCGGGACGATCCACACTGTTTTATAGTTAGCGGTCTCTCGTGCCTGGCCGGTTCATCAGATGGACGTCTCCAACGCGTTTCTGCATGGTCATCTTGAGGAGCAGGTCTTCAGCAGCCCACAGGGTTTCTGCATGGTCATCTTGAGGAGCAGGTCTTCAGCAGCCCACAGGGTTTGTTGACCCAGTGTGTCCTGATCATGTGTGTCTGCTCTCACGCTCATTGTATGGGCTCAAGCAGGCTCCTCGTGCCTAGTACCAGCGCATCGCAGCGTTTCTTCACCAACTCGGCTTCCGCTCTACACGCTCCGATGCTTCGCTGTTTGTTTATCACCAGGGCACCGACATGGCATACTTTCTGCTCTATGTTGACGACATCATCCTGACGGCTTGCACCTCTGAGCTTCTTCGCCGGCTTACTGATCGTCTTCGTGTTGAGTTTGCCATCAAGGACTTGGGTCCGTTGCACTACTTCCTCGGTGTTGAGGTGGTGCGTCGTCTTGATGGTTTCTTTCTTCATCAACGGAAGTACGCTCATGAGCTCCTCGACCGTGCTGGAATGCTTAACTGCAAACCGGCCGCCACTCCTGTCGACACGAAGGCCAAGCTCTCTGCTACTGATGGTACTCCCGCTCCGGATGCTGGCTTCTACCGGTCCTTTGTTGGTGCTCTCCAGTACCTCACTCTCACTCGACCGGAGCTTCAGTACGCGGTTCAGCAGGTTTGCCTGCATATGCATGCTCCTCGAGACGTTCACTGGACTGCTGTTAAGCGGATTCTCCGCTACATCCGTGGTGCTATGGAGCTTGGTCTTACTCTGCGCGCCTTCACTGCCACTGATCTGGTCGCCTACTCCGACGCCGACTGGGCTGGCTGCCCGGACACCCGCCATTCTACTTCGGGTTACTGCATCTTCCTTGGACCATCCCTGGTGTCGTGGTCGTCCAAGCGGCAGCCCACCGTCTCGCGGTCTAGCGCCGAGGCTGAGTACCGCGTTGTGGCTAACGTTGTTGCTGAGTGTTCCTGGCTTCGTCAGCTTCTTCACGAGCTCTCATGTCCTGTTGAGAAGGCCACGGTCATCTACTGCGACAACACCTCCGCCGTCTACCTCTCCGCCAATCCGGTTCATCATCGTCGCACCAAGCACATTGAGCTTGATATCCATTTTGTTCGGGATCAGGTGGCTCTTGGCCATGTCCGTGTTCTGCATGTTCCCACCTCCCAACAATTTGCCGACATCATGACCAAAGGCTTGCCCACGACGTCTTTCGAGGAATTCCGGTCCAGTCTCTATGTCAGCAACGGTG
>NC_041385.1:717806879-717816156 GCF_002162155.2 Triticum dicoccoides
TATGTATTTAGCACATGTATTCTTGTACTCCAAGTCTCCTCCTTGTGTATAGTTGAGGATATGACTTTCCCTATGTACTATATATACTTGTGCATATGCACCTATCAATACATTGAGAGTTGCATCATATTCCTCTACCACACAGTTGCACATGCCAATGTGGATCTGCACTCTAATCACTTGTACAACATACATTCAAAACTCTGTCTAGCGAGGACAACAAACAACAATAGAAGTTCCAGGGAGAGAAGCAGGAAGCATGAGACAATCCTCGCGGCGGCAGCATCGGACGCGGAGGACGTGGCCACCCCTGTCACCGCCCCAGTTCGTGCGGGGTCCGAGGCGAGCAAGCAAGTCAGCTACGGCGAAGGAGGCAAGTTTCTATAAGATTGAATAGAATATATGCACGATTTGGAATGGCCGACGTTGTAGGATAAATTAGTACTCCCTCGTATATTTTTTAGGCTCCCTTCTATATCTTTCGTTTACAATTACATGCAGTCTGAAATTCCGAATCTAATACAGATGCATAAGGCCTTATTAGTTATTACCAAGAAACCTGTGGAAAATGAGGCGGCGGCGAAGCAGTAGCTAGCGCGGGTGCGTCACCTGTGGTATTGCAGGCAATCATGGCCTTGGACAAGCTCGCTGGAATGAAGTCAGGTGAGGCATTCGATATTCCAGACACCAATTTCTTCTTGCAAATTTAGAAAAGGGAGGTTTTTTTCTTAGAAAAGGAGGATGACCCCCGGCCTCTGCATCTGGGCGATACATACGGTCACTCTATTAATTATTCTCACAAGACCTTACAAAGGCATACAACAGTAAAACTAAAGCCACCGTCTAAGCAACAATCGCTACACCTATTCAATTGATGAAGGGGCGCAGATAGTCTGGGCCTAATACCAAACAGACATCGCAGCCAAACATAAACATCTAAGACATGAGGTCCCAACCAGGACGCCAGCCGGGTATAGGGCACCTACCAGTCCGGCGCACTCCTCAATCAGGACGCCTGTCGGGTATGAGGCCGTCGCAGCCACCTGCCACCAATCCATCTTCAGTGTTGTACTGCTGCATAAACCTTGTCCGGTCTAACTGTCGTCGACGCCACCATAACGCCAGACAGCGCCACCTCCCTGCGCGAGTTCATCTCCGCGCATCGGACTCCGAATCTCCACAGCGCCATGCCGCCAAGATCCGTCGCCATCAATGTATAAGATGAAGTACCATTCCACCAAAGAAACTGTCCTCTGTTCCCCGAGCCCGTGTGTACCTCCATGAATGATGCCCCCAAGGGGGAAACGACAACAGAGCGCCGCCATCATCTGATCAACTGATCTAGGGATTCCCCTGGAGGTAGCATAGAATGACGTTGAACTTCTCCACGGCGATGCCTTCAAGAAGGGAACGACACAGATAGCGCCGCCACCGCCGGCCTTTGCAGTAGTCAAAAGCAAGTTTTCACTCAGATCTGTTCAAAGAAACTTCATCTGTCGTGCACGGGCCGTCGCGTCCTGCGACGTCCCCGGGAGCGAGATCCCAAGATCCGCCGCCATCGACGCCGCCACAAGGACCCACCACCCGACCGTCATCCCTAAAGGGGACGGCGCCACCACCGTGCTCGGATCCGGCATCACGCCAACGCCTTCGGCCGCCCCCAATCAGATCGGTGAAGGAGGATAGCCAACGTGAGCGCCCACCACCGCTTAGGGCTACCGGACGGCGCCCGATCCCGACCACCCGAAGGAGAAACGATCTGGGGCGGGAAACTCCAGATCCGCCGCCGCCAGCCCCCACAGCGCCACCGGGATCCCATCGGGCCGCCGCCCGAGCGCGCCAACTCCGCCTCCATGTTGTACGCCTAGGGACGTCGATGCATCTCAGCCAGAGGATCCCCTCGTGAAGAAAGGAGGAAGGTCCGTCGTCCGCCGTCCGCCGGGCGAGCTTCGCTCGCCGGCCTCCTTCGGCGGCGGCGGGGAAGAAGGGGAGGAGGGAGGTCGAGGGCGGCGGCGGTTGGGGCGCCCTAGTCGCCCCCCTGGAGGCGACGCGAGCGAGCATTGGGTTACCTGTTGGTAATTGATTTTGCTCCAGAAAAGGGAGGTTGAGACATCATTTCCATTTCCCCAATTCTCCAATCTGTAGGGCAGCAAGATAACGACGAATGCGGTAGCGAGGAATGATGGTTCTCCTGATCTGCCATTCACTGGTATCTTCTAAGGCATTCCTGATGTCTCTTTTTGGTTCTTAAATTTTTGTCATACATTTTTCTGCCAATGAATAGTTCATCTCCTAAATATGGATACCTTAGTTGTGTTTGTCTTAGGAGCGTGACAAAGTAACCCCAGACAAGTTGTTTCTAGACATAGATATTTAGCTCACCACTAAAATCACAACTTCATCAGATTCTAAACCTGAACGTAGTGTGCTTTCCCTTTTATTACACATGCTCCAGAATACTAATTATAGCAGACAAAATAATGATTTTTTTAGTAGGAATGTGAACTGATGGGAGGGTATGATCTTCACTGGCGTCAATGTTGCTACCTGGTCAGGTTAACTAAGGTTGCCTATATATAAGTCTTTTGCTTTGATCATGCTCATATTTGTGGTGTTTTACACAAAAATAAGAGCACACAGCTGAGGAGTTAAAATGTTAATTGATGGCAATATCGTCTTCCTACAATATTACAATTACTGCTATGCTATCAAGCTACAAACATTATAGTTTATGAATTAATGTATATTAAATATCTAAACATCAAAACATTGGTGTATGACTATTTATTTAAAAGTAAGTAATGTACCCAGAGAACTTAGTTGTTTTCACCATCCTCCTATGTTTTAGTACTTTATACACCAAAATAAGAGCACGTAATTGAAGATTTATAACTGTTAAGTGGTTGCAACGCTATCTTCATGCAAAACATAAATTCTTATGCCTCCTATTTCATTGCTTCAATGCAATCTAACGCTGTAGGCGGTAGGCTGTTAAGCCTTCAAGCTACAAACATTATAATTTATGGATTATAATGCTGATAAGATGAATCACTATTGTATATATTATATCAAAGTAATAAATGTACAGAGACCTTATTTGGAATGACCGGAATCAGATCCAGAGTTTTTTTACGGGTAATGGCAGTCGTTCTGTCAATTCATAAAGTAGAGGGAAAAGAACCAAGGTCCCAGGGTATCATACACATCATCTCCAAAGCCGGAAGCTGGTTGAGTGAGAGCACCACAAAGCTCAAATATAAATAGATAGATTACAATTGATTTTTGTGTACAACTGCATTGCAGTTCTGTTGTATATATGGTGATAGAATTGTTGATAATGTGTACTGTCGTGGTTCTAAGTCTGACAGTAGTGTAGGGGGTAGGAATGGAGAGGCAAGATCCTACCTATAGAGTAGTTGTATACGCAATGGATTTACGAGTTCAGGCCCTTCTCGGAGGAAGTAACAGGCCTACGTCTCGGAGCCCGGAGGCGGTCGACTGGATTATGTGTGTATGAGTTACAGGGGTGCGAACCCTTTACACTGAGGAGGGGGGTGGCTTATATAGAGTTCGCCAGACCCCTCCGGCCCTCAGTTATGTAGGGTTTAAGGTACATTAAGATCGGGCGTTACTGATAACGCCACAAATAAAGTGCTATGATGATCATAAAAGCTACTTAATGACCGACCGTTTGCGTACAGAGTGACTTTAGATCTCCCGGCCGTCGAGTGGTTGGCTTCATGGTCGAGTGGTTGGCTTCATGGTCGAGTGTCTTCGAGTCTGTCGAGTGGAACACTTCTGAGTCGATTGACAGGTGGTTTCTTCTAGAGATGTCCTTGGGTAGGGTAGTTTGGACAGGTCCATGACCCTACCCTAGGTACATAGCTTCATCATTAGCCCCCGAATGGATCGGGGTTCGAGTGGGGAAGGAGTTGAGAACTCTTCCGACCCATTTTTCGCGCTATGAGTGTATCTGACTCTGGATCCAAGAACTTGAGTAACGACACCAACTTCTTTTTCGGTCGCCTTGATCCATTCTTGGTGTCAGTCGAGTGAATTCCTTTACTTGGAAAGTTCCGAGTGACAGTGTGGAGGATATCCTCCATCTGACAAGTTGCTCTGCTGCTCGCGAATTTTGCGGGATTCGAATTTTGGGAAGCGCACGGGGCGGAGGAGGCCGCAGTAATCAGACGGGATGGGGCGGAGACGCCTCGATCTCTGCACCATCTTTTTCGCCACGTATGGCGTGCGCGACTGTTGTGGGATTTGACAGGATCGTCCGGGCCTACAGGCCAGTCACTCGGGAGCAACTCCATCTAAGCTGCCGGCTCAGGGCTTTTGAACAGTGTGCCTTCATTTCCCCTCTTTCTTCTTGAATCTCTCCGCCACTTCCGCTTCCATCCCAGTGCCGTCGGTCCGTTTGAGCTTCGTTTGCGGCGATGGTGAAGGAGAAGACGGCGGCCCTGGAGCGCGCGAAGAAGACGGCGGCGCAGGCGAAGAAGTCCGGCCGGGGCGGATCTTCCTCGAGGTCTGCCTTGCCGCGGGGCTGGATCCAGGGCGATTGGATGCCCTCGGTGATTCGTCAGGATGAAATTGACGACCTAGTCGAGGGGGGACTCATTCCTCATGGATCTGCGCGCCTCTCGGGGAACGAGATCGAGCCGCAGCCTCTCGAGGTGAGTGTGTCCTCATCGCCACTCACGTCGACCGCGGATTCTCCCTGCCTCCTCATCCTTTTTTCCGGAGTTTCTTGAACTTTTTCGGAGCGCAACTCCATCACTTTACTCCAAATTCCATCGTGTACCTTGCTGCCTTCATGTCGCCGTGCGAGAATTTCTTGGGTTGCCATCCTCATTGGGGCCTCTTCAAGCACATTTTTACTTGTCGTTCTCAGTCGGTTAAGAAAGCCAAGTCGAGTGATGATAAGACGCAAGTGATTCAGATGTGCGGGGGTCTTGGGATCCAGATGAGAAGCAAAAGTTCTTTTCCAACTATGATTCTTCCTGACTCGGTCCGCGGGTGGCAGTCGACCTAGTTCTACTGCAGAGACCAGCCGACCCCAGGACAGGCGATGGGTCTTCCCCCTTTCTCCCTGAATCGAGCAGAAAAACCTTCCTCACTGAAAGTGACACCGGAAGAGAAGGCACAAGTCAAAGTGTTGGTTAGTCAAGTGGTTCAGCTTGTTCGCGATGGGGTAACTGGTATGGATTTGCTAGAGGTCTTCCTCAGGAGACGTATCCAACCGCTCCAAGCTCGTGACCATCCGATGTGGTTGTATTCGGGTCTCGATGACGCCACTCGGATCTACCCGGAGGAGGTCAACGAGGCTACATTGGAGGGGTGGTTGTCGAGTATCACAGGGAACATAGACAACCCCCGAGGAGCCAGGAGGATTCCTCCACTCGACCAATCGTACGAAGTAGATCAGGTTCGATTCTGCATCTCTGACTGTGGCCTTGCTTTCTTCATTCTGTTTGCTTAAAATCAATCGACTGACCTTTGTCTTTTTCGTTGCCTTCTAGACCATTACTGAGATGTACTCGATGCCCAACGGGGCGCAAGAACAGACCGAGGAGGAGGAGGCGAGCAGAGGTGAAAGCGGGGAGGAGTGGCAATCTAATGGTGAGGGGGAAGAGGGTGACGACGACTCGAGTGAAGAAGAGGAGGAGGAGGTCGATCCTCCTCGCACGGAAAGGCGATCCAAGCTTATTCACGACCCCACGAGCGAGCGTGGCAAAGCGGCTGCGCCTGTTGGGCAGTCATCAAAACGCCCTCGGACAGTTTCTCCGGCGCCGACTGAAAAAGCACCGAAGCATCCACGGGCGGCATCATCAAAACCTCTGAAGGCCTTGCCCAAGATGAGAATGACCATCCCTACCATTTCTGGGTAACAGTAGAACTTGTGTTTTCTCGTTTAGCATAGACAGACTCTTGGTCGCCTCGATGACTAACCGACTGGTTTCTGAAATCTGCAGTGCCACTACTTCCAAGATCTCTGCCAGGAACGAAGACCAGGAAATGGAAGACGTTGTCACCTCTAACCTTGGTACAATTTCTGTAGTTCCACTTTTGGTCGATTGGATTTTCGTTTTTAACTTTGGATTTTTCCTATAGCTCCTCCTCATGTCATTGATCTCCCTGATGATGACGACGAGGTGCCACTGAGGGCGAGGAGGAATAAAAAAGCGCCGGCTGGCAAGACTACTCAGATTGCATCAGTGCCTGAGACATCGATCCAAGAGGGTGGCGATGTCACTCGGCATTCCGTGTCCTTCGCTGTGCCACTGATGAGTATTCGGCCTTCGTCATCGACTGCTGACCCGCCCTCCCTTTTCGCCACACACCACGTCCCAGAGGACCAAGTGGGTGCTGCTAAGGAGGCTATACGCCAGGCGGGGATCATGATGGAGCAGGTGAAGGCGATCCGGGAGGCCAGCCAAGCGGCCTATGATGCTAGCTCAGCCCTTCAGAGCAATGTCCAGGTTAGTTGGTCACCGCTTGTTCTGTTAGGATATACTATCTGAAGACTTTCTTTCTGAAGATCTTTGTATCTGTACACCCACTGGGTGTGTCGACTGAATTTTTGGATCGGTGGGGGCACACTGAGTGCACCCACTGGGTGTAGTCCCCGAGACTATGGTGGACTGCTAGCAGTCGACTGTAGTCTTTTTATTTTAAATTTCTTCACACTAACTTCTTCACTCGGTCTGGTCGGACCATGTCAAATGGAATCTTGGAACCAGTGGGGGCACGCTGAGTGCACCCACTGGGTGTGGTCCCCGAGACCATGGTCGACTGCTGGCAGTCGACTAAGGTCTGAAGAACCTGTGTGTGTTTTTTTAGACGATCATGATGAGACCGTGGCTGACTACTGGCAGCTAGCTATGGTTTTAGGATCATAACCTCTTTGTCTCTTTCGGTCGACTGATGGGATCAAGTCGGTAGAACCAGTGGGGGCACGCTGAGTGCACCCACTGGGTGTAGTCTCCGAGACTACTGTCGAATATTTTGATTCGACTGTAGTCTTAGAAATGTTACGATTTTTCTCTTAGTCACTCGGAAGCAACCTATCTTTGATGTCTGTCGACTGACCCTTCACAGAAATCTTGTGAGCTTGTGGCTCGCTGAGCTGAGTTGGAAAACAAATAGATCCAGCTTGACCTTGACTTGAAGCTTGTTCAGGAGAACTTTCAGAAGGCGAAAGACAAAGCAAAAGGTACGACTGGTGAGAACTTGACGACTGTCTTTATCTTTCTGCCCATTCCTGATTCTAATCTCATTGTCATTTTGCAGATAAAATGAAGGAGGCTCTGAAGAAGAAGGACCATGACCTTGCCGAGGCACAGAAGGCGGCTTTGGACAAAACGAAGCTTGCGGAAGAAAAACTGGCTTCAGTCGGTAAACTTGAGGAGGAGAACACAAATCTGAAAGCTGCTCTCGACGCGGCCAACAAGGAGGTCAGTCGTTTGAAGAATGATAAGATAGCTCTGAGTGATAAGGCTAGTGAACTGGTGGGGAAGAAGAACAATCTGGAGGACTATCTGGGGGGGCTCGCCAAGAAGTTATTCATCATGCTTGAGGGTAATCTCTCCTACCCGACTGACTTGTTATCATCGACTTATCGTAGAACTGCTGGTTTATCTTTGAATTGTGTTTACAGAACTCTGCCAAAACTTCGAGGAGGAGATCAGTCGAGTGGAGACAAGCTTGGATCCCATTAACTCTCCCGTGAAGGATGAAACTGCTATGAACGTGCTCCGACTGGAGTCTCGTGTTGCTGGTGTGGTTGACTACCTTGCCCGACTGAAGGTTGCGGCGTCGCGAATCGACACGACACTCTGGCCAGGAGCGACGCTTCAAAATGATCTCGAGTCTCTAATGACTCGACTGAAGGAAGTTCCAGGTCGAGTGCAAGAATGGAAGAAGTCTTCTGCCAGGTGCGGCGCTGACGTTGCCCTGTCCCTGGTCCGCGTTCACTGCAAGGATGCGCGAGAGGAGAAGCTGGCGTCCATCAAAGTTGCCAATACCAAGAAGCACGACTTCCAATCTTTCATGGAGACCTTCATTGCTGCTGCCACTCGGATTGCTGACGGAATTGACTTGGACCAGTTTGTCGCGCCCTCCAGTCCTCCACCTGAGGAGTAAGAAAAACTTCTATGCTTCGCTTTAAATTTGCCTCGGAATGCCGAGTGGTTCTGTAACCGATAAACTTTTACAGGCTTGACGCCGGAGCACTTCTGAATCTGTAGGACGTTATCCGAACTTGGCTTATCGTTGAATATGCTTGCATTTGCCTTCGAGTGAACTTTGTTCTTCACTCGAAATATACTTTAGTGCTTGAGATGCAGCCCTGAGGTGGAGAATCCAGTCGACTTGCACTTCATCTCTCTTGCAGGTAGGGATGGAGCACAGATTGCAGTCGACCTGCATCCTTGCGGATCGGGACGGAGCGCATGTTGTATTTGTGGCGTAGCTCTTAAGGAGAAGGCAGCAGTCGACCTGCACCTCGTCGTCCTTGCAGAGCGCACGTTATATTTGTGGCATAGCTCCGAAGGAGAAGGTAGCAGTCGACCTGCACCTCGTCGTCCTTGCAGAGCGCATGTTGTATTTGTGGCGTAGCTCCGAAGGAGAAGGTAGCAGTCGACCTGCACCTCTTCGTCCTTGCAGAGCACACATTGCATTTGTGGCATAGCTCCGAAGGAGAAGGTAGCAGTCGACCTGCACCTCGTCGTCCTTGTAGAGCGCACATTGCATTTGTGGCGTAGCTCCGAAGGAGAAGGTAGCAGTCGACCTGCACCTCGTCATCCTTGCAGAGCGCACATTGTATTTGTGGCGCAACTCCAAAGGAGAAGGTAGCAGTCGACCTGCACCTCGTCGTCCTTGCAGAGCGCATGTTGTATTTGTGGCGTAGCTCCAAAGGAGAAGGTAGCAGTCGACCTGCACCTCGTCGTCCTTGCGGATTAGAATGGATTTCATACTTAGGCGAGCACTTTGGACTGCAGCTAAGCCTCCGAGTGGGAGGTTTGCTCTCCACTCGGTAGGATTTTCAAATACTTAGGCGAGTACTGGACTGCAGCTAAGCCCCCGAGTGGGAGGGTTGCTCTCCGCTCGATAGGATTTTCAAATACTTAGGCGAGTACTCGACTGCAGCTAAGCCCCCGAGTGGGAGGGTTGCTCTCCACTCGGTAGGATTTTCAAATACTTAGGCGAGTACTGGACTACGGCTAAGCCCCCGAGTGGGAGGTTTGATCTCCACTCGGTAGGATTTTTAAATACT
>NC_041385.1:717816166-717834815 GCF_002162155.2 Triticum dicoccoides
AGCCTCCGAGTGGGAGGGTTGCTCTCCGGTCGGTAGGATTTTCAAATACTTAGGCGAGTACTGGACTGCAGCGAAGCCCCCGAGTGGGAGGGTTGCTCTCCACTCGGTAGGATTTTGAAATACTTAGGCGAGTACTGGACTACAGCTAAGCCCCCGAGTGGGAGGTTTGCTCTCCACTCGGTAGGATTTTTAAATACTTAGGCGAGTACTGGACTGCAGCTAAGCCCCCGAGTGGGAGGTTTGCTCTCCACTCGGTAGGATTTTCAAATTCTTAGGCGAGTACTAGACTGTAGCTAAGCCTCCGAGTGGGAGGTTTGCTCTCCACTCGGTAGGATTTTCAAATACTTAGTCGATTACTGGACGACAGCTAAGCCCCCGAGTGGGAGGTTTGCTCTCCACTCGGTAGGATTTTTAAATACTTAGGCGAGTACTGGACTGCAGCTAAGTCCCCGAGTGGGAGGGTTCCTCTCCACTCGGTAGGATTTTTAAACACTTAGGCGAGTATTGGACTGCAACTAAGCCCCCGAGTGGGAGGTTTGCTCTCCACTCGGTAGGATTTTCAAATACTTAGGTGAGTACTGGACTGCAGCTAAGCCCCCGAGTGGGAGGTTTGCTCTCCACTCGGTAGGATTTTTAAATACTTAGGCGAGTACTGGACTGCATCTAAGCCCCCGAGTGGGAGGGTTGCTCTCCACTCGGTAGGATTTTTAAACACTTAGGCGAGTATTGGACTGCAGCTAAGCCCCCGAGTGGGAGGGTTGCTCTCCACTTGGTAGGATTTTCAAATACTTAGGCGAGTACTGGACTGCAGCCAAGCCCCCGAGTGGGAGGTTTGCTCTCCACTCGGTAGGATTTTTAAATACTTAGGCGAGTACTGGACAGCAGCTAAGCCTCCGAGTGGGAGGTTTGCTCTCCACTCGGTAGGATTTTCAAATAATTAGGCGAAACGGATTCACAGCTAAGCCCCCGAGTGAGAGGCTTGCTCGTCACTCGGTAGGATTTTTAAACACTTAGGCGAAACAGATTCGCAGCTAAGCCCCCGAGTGAGAGGCTTGCTCGTCACTCGGTAGGATTTTTTTTTACAAACTTAGGCGAAACGGATTCGCAGCTAAGCCACCCACTGGGGGATTTCACATGTAAACAAAAGCAACAACAATCAATGGGAAAATTATAACACTCTTGTCTTTGATAAACGAACTATAGAGGTACTTTTTATTACATCTCATCCGAGTGAGTACTTAAGTATAAAAGGCGTGGAGCAGCTCCACATTCCAAGCTCGTGGCTCGTTAATCTGGCGATCGACATTGTAAAGATGGTACACTCTATATTGTGGAGAACTTTGGTGATGATGAAGGGGCCTTCCCAAGTAGGGGCGAGTTTGTGTGGCTTCTGTTGATCCGCTCGGAGGACCAAGTCTCCTTCTTGGAAGGCTCGACTCTTCACGTTTCTGGCATGGAATCGACGCAAGTCTTGCTGATAGATAGTCGATCGGATCATGGCCATCTCTCTTTCTTCTTCTAGAAGGTCGACTGCGTCCTGCCGGGCTTGTTCTGCTTCATCTTCAGAGTAGAGCTCGACTCGGGGTGCATTGTGAAGCAGGTCGCTCGGCAGAACTGCTTCGGCTCCATAGACCAGAAAGAATGGAGTTCGCCCAGTCGACCGATTAGGAGTAGTCCTCAATCCCCAAAGAACTAATGGAAGTTCGTCGACCCGCGTGCCTGCTGCGTGTTTGAGATCACGCATCAACCGGGGTTTCAGTCCTTTGAGAATTAGGCCATTTGCTCTTTCTGCTTGTCCATTCGACTGGGGGTGAGCGACGGAAGCATAGTCGACTCGCGTGCCTTGAGAGGCGCAAAAGGCTCTGAATTGGTCAGAATCGAAGTTTGACCCATTATCAGTGATGATGCTATGCGGAACTCCATATCTGAATATCAACTCTCTGATGAAGCTGATAGCAGTGTCGGCATCAAGTTTCTTGATAGGCTTGGCTTCGATCCACTTAGTGAACTTGTCGACTGCCACCAGTACATGGGTGAAGCCGCTCCTGCCAGTTCTCAGTGGTCCAACCATATATAATCCCCAAACAGCGAAGGGCCAGACGAGTGGAATGGTCTTCAAGGCTGAGGCGGGCTTGTGTGATATATTGGAATAGAACTGACATCCTTCACACTTGTCGACTATCTCCTTCGCCATTTCATTTGCTCTGGGCCAGTAAAACCCCGCTCGGTATGCTTTAGCCACAATGGTCCGAGAGGACGCATGATGGCCACAGGTCCCCGAGTTGATATCGTCAAGAATTATCTGACCTTCTTCTGGTGTTATACATTTCTGACTGGCTCCAGTCGCGCTTTCCCTGTACAACTGTCCCTTTATCACAGTAAAGGCCTTGGATCAACAGACGATCTGTCGAGCCTCTTCTTCATTCTCTGGGAGCTCTTTCCTTAGGATATACGCGATGTACGGCACCATTCAGTCAGGAGTGATGACTAAAACTTCCATGATCAGGTCGACCACAGCTGGGACCTCAACTTCAGTTGGATCCGTGGCACTTTTCGGCTGCGGGGCTTCTTCGGTGAAAGGATCCTCTTGAACTGATGGTGTGTGGATGTGTTCCAAAAACACATTACTGGGAATGGCTTCTCTCTTAGAACCTGTTTTTGCCAAATCACCAGCCGCTTGATTTTTCAGTCGGGGTATATGATGAAGCTCTAACCCCTCGAATTTCTTCTCTAGCTTTCTCACTGCATTGCAGTAACCAGTCATGGCCGGATTTCTGACGTCCCACTCCTTCATCACTTGGTTCACCACCAAATCTGAGTCGCCATAGACCATGAGGCGACGGACGCAGAGTGAAATGGCCATACGTAACCCATACAAAAGTGCTTCGTATTCTGCTTCGTTATTGGAGGAATCAAAGTGAATCTGGAGCACATATCTGAGCTTATCTCCTCGGGGGACACCAACACTACCCCAGCACCGGAACCATTCAGCATCTTAGATCCATCAAAGAACTGTTAGGGAACGTAGCAGAAATTCAAAAAATTTCCTACGTAACACCAAGATCTATCTATGGAGAGACCAGCAACGAGTAGAAAGAGAGGAGTGCATCTACATACCCTTGTAGATCGCTAAGCGGAAGCGTTCAAGTGAACGGGGTTGATGGAGTCGTACTCGTCGTGATTCAGATCACCGATGATCAAGTGCCGAACGGACGGCACCTCCGCGTTCAACACACGTACAGCCCGGTGACGTCTCCCATGCCTTGATCCAGCAAGGAGAGAGGGAGAGGTTGAGGAATACTCCATCCAGCAGCAGCACAACGGCATGGTGGTGATGGAGGAGCGTGGCAATCCTGCAGGGCTTCGCCAAGCACCTACGGGAGAGGAGGAGGTGTCACGGGAGGGAGGGAGGCGCCAAGGGCTCAGGTGTGGATGCCCTCCCTCCCCTCCACTATATATAGGGGCAGGGGAGAAGGGGGAGGCGCAGCCTTGCCTCCTACTCCAAGAAAGGGGTGCGGCTAGGGAGGGGGGAGGAGTCCATCCTCCCCAAGGCACCTCGGAGGTGCCTTCCCCCTTTAGGACTCTCCCCTTTTTCCTTTATCTTGGCGCATGGGCCTCTAGGGGCTGGTGCCCTTGGCCCATGTAGGCCAAGGCGCACCCCCTACAGCCCATGTGGCCCCCCGGGGCAGGTGGCCCCAACCCGGTGGGCCCCCGGGACCCTTCCGGTGGTCCCGGTACAATACCGATGACCCCGAAACTTGTCCCGATGGCCGAAACAGGACTTCCTATATATAAATCTTTACCTCCGGACCATTCCGGAACTCCTCGTGACGTCCGGGATCTCATCCGGGACTCCGAACAACATTCGGTAACCACATACAAGCTTCCTTTATAACCCTAGCATCATCGAACCTTAAGTGTGTAGACCCTACGGGTTCGGGAGACATGCAGACATGACCGAGACGTTCTCCGGTCAATAACCAACAGCGGGATCTAGATACCCATGTTGGCTCCCACATGTTCCACGATGATCTCATCGGATGAACCACGATGTCAAGGACTCAATCGATCCCGTATTCAATTCCCTTTGTCTATCGGTATGTTACTTGCCCGAGATTCGATCGTCGGTATCCAATACCTTGTTCAATCTTGTTACCGGCAAGTCACTTTACTCGTTCCGTAACACATCATCCCGTGATCAACTCCTTGGTCACATTGCGCATATGATGATGTCCTACCGAGTGGGCCCAGAGATACCTCTCCGTTTACACGGAGTGACAAATCCCAGTCTCGATTCGTGCCAACCCAACAGACACTTTCGGAGATACCTGTAATGCACCTTTATAGCCACCCAGTTACGTTGTGACGTTTGGTACACCCAAAGCATTCCTACGGTATCCGGGAGTTGCACAATCTCATGGTCTAAGGAAAAGATACTTGACATTGGCAAAGCTCTAGCAAATGAACTACTCGATCTTTTGTGCTAGTCTTAGGATTGGGTCTTGTCCATCACATCATTCTCCTAATGATGTGATCCCGTTATCAACGACATCCAATGTCCATAGCCAGGAAACCATGACTATCTGTTGATCACAACGAGCTAGTCAACTAGAGGCTCACTAGGGACATATTGTGGTCTATGTATTCACACGTGTATTACGATTTCCGGATAATACAGTTATAGCATGAATAAAAGACAATTATCATGAACAAGGAAATATAATAATAATACTTTTATTATTGCCTCTAGGGCATATTTCCAACAGTCTCCCACTTGCACTAGAGTCAATAATCTAGTTCACATCGCCATGTGATTAACACTCACAGGTCACATCGCCATGTGACTAATACCCAAGAGTTTACTAGAGTCAGTAGTCTAGTTCACATCACTATGTGATTTAACACTCAATGAGTTTTATGTTTGATCATGTTGCTTGTGAGAGAGGTTTTAGTCAACGGGTCTGAACCTTTCAGATCCGTGTGTGCTTTACAAATCTCCATGTCATCTCCTAGATGCAGCTACCACGCTCTATTTGGAGCTATTCCAAACAACTGTTCTACTTGGAGCTATTCTAAATTATTGCTCCATTATATGTATCCGGTCTCTCTACTCAGAGCTATCCGGATAGGTGTCAAGCTTGCATCGACGTAACCCTTTACGACGAACTCTTTTACCACCTCCATAATCGAGAAAATTCCTTAGTCCACTAGTTACTAAGGATAACTTTGACCGCTGTCCTGTGAGCCATTCTTGGATCACTCTTGTACCCCTTGACTGACTCATGTCAAGGTACACTTCAGGTGCGGTACACAACATAGCATACTGAAGAGCCTACGTCTTAAGCATAGGGGACGGCATTCGTCCTTTCTCTCTATTCTGCCGTGGTCGAGCTTTAAGTCTTAACTTCGTACCTTACAACTCAGGCAAGAACTCCTTCTTTGACTGACCCATCTTGAACACCTTCAAGATCATGTCAAGGTATGTGCTCATTTGAAAGTATTATTAAGCATTTTGATCTATCCTTATAGATCTTGATGCTCAATGTTCAAGTAGCTTAATCCAGGCTTTCCATTGAAAAACACTTTCAAAATAACCCTTTATGCTTTCTAGAAATTCTACATCATCTCTGATCATCAATATGTCAACAACATATACTCATCAGAAATTCTATAGTGCTCCCACTCACTTCTTTGGAAATACAAGTTTCTTATAAACTTTGTATAAATCCAAAATCTTTGATCATCTCATCAAAGCGTACATTCCAACTCCGAGATGCTTACTCCAGTCCTTAAAAGGATCGCTGGAGCTAGCATACCTTTTAGCATCCTTAGGATCGACAAAACTTTTCTGATTGTATTGCATACAACCTTTCCTTACGAAAACTGGTAAGGAAACTTGTCTTGACATCCATCTGCCAGATTTCATAAATGCAGCTAATGCTAACATGATTCCGACGGACTTTAAGCATCGCTACGAGTGAGAAAATCTCATCGTAGTCAACTCCTTGAACTTGTCGGAAAACACTTCGCCACAAGTCGAGCTTCATAGATGGTGACATTACCATCCACGTCCGTCTTCTTCTTAAAAGATCCATTTATCTCAATGGATTGCCGATCATCGGGCAAGTCCATCAAAGTTCATGCTTTGTTCTGATATATGGATACTATCTCGGATTTCATGGCTTCTAACCATTTGTCGGAATTTGGGCCCACCATCGCTTCTCCATAGCTCGTAGGTTCATTGTTGTCCAGCAACATGACTTTCAAGACAGGATCACCTTACCACTCCGAAGTAGTACGTGTCCTTGTCGTCCTACGAGGTTTGGTAGTGACTTGATCCGAAGTTTCATGATCAATATCATAAGCTTCCACTTCAATTGGTGTAGGTGCCACAGGAACAACTTCCTGTGCCCTGCCACACACTAGTTGAAGAGACGGTTCAATAACCTCATCAAGTCTCCACCATCCTCCCACTCAACTCTTTCGAGAGAAACCTTTCCTCGAGAAAGGACCCGATTCAAGAAAACAATCCATATTGCTTTCGGATCTGAATTAGGAGGTATACCCAACTGTTTTGGGTGTCCTATGAAGATGCATTTTATCCGCTTTGGGTTCGAGCTTAATCCTGAAACTTTTTCACATAAGCGTCGCAGCCCCAAACCTTTAAGAAACGACAACTTAGGTTTCTCTAAACCATAATTCATACGGTGTCATCTCATCGGAATTACGTGGTGCCCTATTTAAAGTGAATGTGGTTGTCTCTAATGCCTAACCCATGGACAATAGTGGTAGTTCGATAAGAGACATCATGGTATGCATCATATCCAATAGGGTGCAACCATGATGTTCGGACACACCATCACACTATGGTGTTCCAGGCGGTATTAATTATGAAACAATTTCCACAATGTCTTAATTGTGTGCCAAAACTCGTAACTCAGATATTCATCTCTATGATCATATCATAGACATTTTATCCTCTTGTCACAATGATCTGCTACTTCACTCTGAAATTACTTGAACCATTCAATAATTCAGACTTGTGTTTCATCAAGTAAATATTCTCAACATCTACTCGAATCATCTGTGAAGTAAGAACATAACGATATTCACTGCATGCCTCAGCACTCATTGGACTGCACACATCAAAATGTGTTACTTCCAACAAGTTGCTATCTTGTTCCATCTTATTGAAACCGAGGCTTTTCAGTCATCTCGCCCATGTGGTATGATTTGCATATCTCAAGTGATTCAAAATCAAGTGAGTCCAAACGATCCATTTGCATGGAGTTTCTTCATGCATATACACCAATAGACATGGTTCGCATGTCTCAAACTTTTCAAAAACGAGTGAGTCCAAAGATCCATCAACATGGAGCTTCTTCATGCGTTTTATACCATTATGACTTACATGGCAGTGCCACAAGTAAGTGGTACTATCATTACTATCTTATATCTTTTGGCATGAAAATGTGTATCACTACGATCGAGATTCAATAAACCATTCCTATAGGTGCAAGACCATTGAAGGTATTATTCAAATAAATAGAGTAACCATTATTCTCTTTAAATGAATAACCGTATTGCGATAGACATAATCCAATCATGTCTATGCTCAACGCAAACACCAAATCTCGATGGTAGAGGGAGCGTGCGATGTTTGATCACATCAAACTTGGAAACACTTCCAACACATATCGTCAGCTCACCTTTAGCTAGTCTCCGTTTATTCCGTAGCTTTTATTTCGAGTTACTAACACTTAGCAACCGAACCGGTATCCAATACCATGGTGCTACTAGGAGTACTAGTAAAGTACACATTAACATAATGTATATCCAATATACTTCTATCGACCTAGCCAGCCTTCTCATCTACCAAGTATCTAGGGTAATCCTGCTCCAGTGGTTGTTCCCTTTATTACAGAAGCACTCAGTCTCGGGTTTGGGTTCAACCTCGGGTTTCTTCATTGGTGCAGCAGCTGATTTGCCGTTTCATGAAGTATCCCTTCTTTCCCTTGCCCTTCTTGAAAC
The DNA here is from genome assembly GCF_002162155.2 of Triticum dicoccoides. NCBI lineage: Eukaryota > Viridiplantae > Streptophyta > Magnoliopsida > Poales > Poaceae > Triticum > Triticum dicoccoides. The sequence goes on from NC_041385.1 coordinate 717,824,198, forward strand.
TAGTGGTTTCATCAACCATCAACAATTGATGCTCCTTCTTGATTTCTACTTTCGCGATGTCAAACAACGCGAATACCTCAAGGATCATCATATCTATCCCTGATATGTTATAGTTCATCACAAAGCTCTAGCAGCTTGGTGGTAATGACTTCAGAGAAACTATCACTATTTCATCTGGAAGATCAACTCCCACTTGATTCAAGTGATTGTTGTACTCAGACAATCTGAGCACAAGCTCAACGATTGAGCTTTTCTCCCTTAGTTTGTAGGCTAAGAAAATTGTCGGAGGTCTCATACCTCTTGACGTGGGCACGAGCCTGAAATCCCAATTTCAGCCCTCGAAACATCTCATATGTTCCGCGACGTTTCGAAAACGTCTTTGGTGCCTCTACTTAAACCATTTAACTGAACTATCACGTAGTTATCAAAACGTGTATGTTTGATGTTCGAAACATCCACAAACGACGTTTGGGGTTCAACACACTAAGCAGTGCATTAAGGACATAAGCGTTCTAGTGTCCGCATAATCGCTACTGTCAACTTTCAACTATATTTTCTCTAGGAACATAACTAAAACAGTAGAACTATAGCGTGAACTACGACATAATTTGCAAAAGGTCTTTTGACTATGTTCAGGATAATTAAGTTCATCTTATGAACTCCCACTCAGATAGACATCCCTCTGGTCATCTAAGTGATCACATGATCCGAGTCAACTAGGCCGTGTCCGATCATCACGTGAGACGGACTAGCCAACGTCGGTGAACATCTTCATGTTGATCGTATCTACTATACGACTCATGCTCGACCTTTCGGTCTCCGTGTTCCGAGGCCATGTCTGCACATGCTAGGCTCGTCAAGTTAACCCTAAGTGTTTTCGCTGTGTAAAACTGTCTTACACCCGTTGTATGTGAACGTAAGAATCCATCACACCCGATCATCACGTGGTGCTTAGAAGCGACGAACTGTAGCAACGGTGCACAGTTAGGGGAGAACACTTCTTGAAATTTTGTAAGGGATCATCTTATTTACTACCGTCGTCCTAAGCAAACAAGATGCATAAACATGATAAACATCACATGCAATCAAATAGTGACATGATATGACCAATATCATTTTGCTCCTTTTGATCTTCATCTTCGGGGCTCCATGATCATCATCGTCACCGGCACGACACCATGATCTCCATCATCGTGTCTTCATGAAGTTGTCACGCCAACGACTACTTCTACTTCTATGACTAACGCGTTTAGCAATAAAGTAAAGTAGTTTACATGGCGTTCTTCAATGACACGCAGGTCATACAATAAATAAAGACAACTCCTATGGCTCCTGCCGGTTGTCATACTCATCGACATGCAAGTCGTGAATCCTATTACAAGAACATGATCAATCTCATACATCACATATCATTCATCACATTCTTCTGGCCATATCACATCACAAAGCATACCCTGCAAAAACAAGTTAGACGTCCTCTAATTGTTGTTTGCATGTTTTACGTGGCTGCTATGGGTTTCTAGCAAGAACGTTTCTTACCTACGCAAGACCACAACGTGATATGCCAATTGCTATTTACCCTTCATAAGGACCCTTTTCATCGAATCCGTTCCGACTAAAGTGGGAGAGACTGGCACCCGCTAGCCACCTTATGCACCAAGTGCATGTCAATCGGTGGAACCTGTCTCACGTAAGAGTACGTGTAAGGTCGGTCCGGGCCGCTTCATCCCACAATACCGTCGAAACAAGATTGGACTAGTAACGGTAAGCATATTGAACAACATCAACGCCCACAACTACTTTGTGTTCTACTCGTGCAAAGAATCTACGCAATAGACCTAGCTCATGATGCCACTGTTAGGGAACGTAGCAGAAATTCAAAAATTTTCCTACGTAACACCAAGATCTATCTATGGAGAGACCAGCAACGAGTAGAAAGAGAGGAGTGCATCTACATACCCTTGTAGATCGCTAAGCGGAAGCGTTCAAGTGAACGGGGTTGATGGAGTCGTACTCGTCGTGATTCAGATCACCGATGATCAAGTGCCGAACGGACGGCACCTCCGCGTTCAACACACGTACAGCCCGGTGACGTCTCCCACGCCTTGATCCAGCAAGGAGAGAGGGAGAGGTTGAGGAATACTCCATCCAGCAGCAGCACAACGGCGTGGTGGTGATGGAGGAGCGTGGCAATCCTGCAGGGCTTCGCCAAGCACCTACGGGAGAGGAGGAGGTGTCACGGGAGGGAGGGAGGCGCCAAGGGCTCAGGTGTGGATGCCCTCCCTCCCCTCCACTATATATAGGGGCAGGGGAGAAGGGGGAGGCGTAGCCTTGCCCCCTACTCCAAGAAAGGGGTGCGGCTAGGGAGGGGGGAGGAGTCCATCCTCCCCAAGGCACCTCGGAGGTGCCTTCCCCCTTTAGGACTCTCCCCTTTTTCCTTTATCTTGGCGCATGGGCCTCTAGGGGCTGGTGCCCTTGGCCCATGTAGGCCAAGGCGCACCCCCTACAGCCCATGTGGCCCCCCGGGGCAGGTGGCCCCAACCCGGTGGGCCCCCGGGACCCTTCCGGTGGTCCCGGTACAATATCGATGACCCCGAAACTTGTCCCGATGGCCGAAACAGGACTTCCTATATATAAATCTTTACCTCCGGACCATTCCGGAACTCCCCGTGACGTCCGGGATCTCATCCGGGACTCCGAACAACATTCGGTAACCACATACAAGCTTCCTTTATAACCCTAGCGTCATCGAACCTTAAGTGTGTAGACCCTACGGGTTCGGGAGACATGCAGACATGACCGAGACGTTCTCCGGTCAATAACCAACAGCGGGATCTGGATACCCATGTTGGCTCCCACATGTTCCACGATGATCTCATCGGATGAACCACGATGTCAAGGACTCAATCGATCCCGTATTCAATTCCCTTTGTCTATCGGTATGTTACTTGCCCGAGATTCGATCGTCGGTATCCAATACCTTGTTCAATCTTGTTACCGGCAAGTCACTTTACTCGTTCCGTAACACATCATCCCGTGATCAACTCCTTGGTCACATTGCGCATATGATGATGTCCTACCGAGTGGGCCCAGAGATACCTCTCCGTTTACACGGAGTGACAAATCCCAGTCTCGATTCGTGCCAACCCAACAGACACTTTCGGAGATACCTGTAATGCACCTTTATAGCCACCCAGTTACGTTGTGACGTTTGGTACACCCAAAGCATTCCTACGGTATCCGGGAGTTGCACAATCTCATGGTCTAAGGAAAAGATACTTGACATTGGCAAAGCTCTAGCAAATGAACTACACGATCTTTTGTGCTAGTCTTAGGATTGGGTCTTGTCCATCACATCATTCTCCTAATGATGTGATCCCGTTATCAACGACATCCAATGTCCATAGCCAGGAAACCATGACTATCTGTTGATCACAACGAGCTAGTCAACTAGAGGCTCACTAGGGACATATTGTGGTCTATGTATTCACACGTGTATTACGATTTCCGGATAATACAGTTATAGCATGAATAAAAGACAATTATCATGAACAAGGAAATATAATAATAATACTTTTATTATTGCCTCTAGGGCATATTTCCAACAAGAACATGGTCCAGTGCTCCGAGTGAACTTGAGTCGACAGTTGCTGTTCCATGCACTCGGCGATGAAATCTGCTATTGCTTGGGACTTGATGGCTTTCTTTGCCTCAAACTTGATATCTAGGGGAAGGAGTTCAATCGCCCATTTTGCCACTCGACCAGTTGCATCTCTGTTGTGCAGAATCTCTGACAATGGAGCAGCAAGCACCGGCTGGGTGGAGAGCAGGGCTTTTAGCTCTGCAAACGCTGCATCAGCTTCAGGAGTCCACTCGAACTTGTCTGACTTCTTCATCAGTCAGTAAAGAGGCAATGCCTTTTCACCGAGACGAGAGACGAATTGACTTAAAGCGGCCAAGCAACCAGTAAGCTTTTGGACATCGTGCACACGCACAGGACGTTTCATTCGGAGTATAGTACCAACTTTTTCTGGATTGGCCTCGATTCCTCGTTCGAAAATGAGAAAACCGAGTAACTTTCCGCCAGGAACTCTGAATGTGCACTTTGATGGATTAAGCTTCATATCATATCTCCTGAGGTTGGCAAATATCTCTGCAAGATCAGTCAGCAGGTCGGAACCTTTCCGTGACTTGACCACAATATCATCCATGTATGCTTCCACATTCCGACTGATTTGAGTGAGAAAACACTTCTGAATCATCCTCATGAACGTGGCTCCGGCATTCTTGAGGCCGAATGGCATGGTGACATAACAGAAGCACCCGAATGGAGTGATGAAAGTTGTTTTGATCTCATCGGGTCCATACAGACGGGTCTGATGGTAACCGGAATAGGCGTCTAAAAAAGACAGGCGCTCACATCCCGCGGTCAAGTCGACTATTTGGTCAATGTGGGGGAGAGGAAAATGATCTTTCAGGCAGGCCCGATTGATATGTTTGAAGTCGATGCACATGTGAAGTGACTTGTCCTTCTTGGGGACCATGACAACATTGGCGAGCCACTCCGAGCCACCTCCTCGCCAATGGCCTTTCTTTTCTGGACGGCGGACCGTCGAAGATGTTCTTTGACAAGTTTCACTTTTGAGTCGACTCGTAGACGGTGCTCAGCCAGCCCCCTGGGAACACCCGGCATGTCTGAAGGCTTCCATGCGAAGATGTCCCAGTTCTCACGGAGGAACTGGATGAGCGCTTCTTCCTATTTGGAGTCGAGTGTTGTAGAGATGTGAGTCGGAGCAGCACTGGGGTCGGTCGGGTGAATGTGAATCGGTTTCGTCTCACCGGGCGACTGAAACCCTGATTCCGTAGCAGGCTTCTTGGCTCGCAACAAATCACTCGGGTCTGCAGTTTTCTGGTATTCCTGCAGCTCTACCACTGCCATCTGAGCGTCGGTGATCTTTGAGCCTTTCTGAAAGCACTCTTCCGCCTTCTTCCGATTGCTAGTAATAGTGATCACACCTTTGGGACTAGGCATCTTCAATTTGAGGTACACATAACATGGTCGAGCCATGAAACGTGCATAAGCTGGCCTGCCCAAAATAGCGTGATAAGCACTCTGGAAATCCACAACTTCAAACGTCAACTTTTCTTTGCAGTAATTCTTGGAATCGCCAAAAACCACATCAAGAGCAATTTGGCCGAGTGACTCAGCCTTCTTTCCAGGAATGACTCCATGGAAACTCATGTTGCTGGTACTGAGTCTGGACATCGGAATACCCATCCCTTTCAACGTCTCTGCATACAGTATATTCAGGCCACTGCCACCATCCATCAAAACTTTAGTCAGTCGAGTGCCTTCGACGACTGGGTCAACCACCAAAGCTTGCCTCCCTGGGGTGGCTATGTGTGTCAGATGATCGGATTGGTCGAATATGATGGCAGTCTGAGACCATTTTAGATAACTGGGTGTCGCCGAAGTAACCATATTCACTTCTCGATTGATAACTTTCAATCGACTTTTGCTTTCAAGTCAGCAAAAATCATCAGGGTGGAATTGACCTGAGGATATCCATCATCACTATCTTCTTTGTCCTCAACTTTGTCCGACTCCTTTTCCTTATCTTTGGGCTGTTTCCCCTGGAATTGCTGGATCAAGAGCCGACACTGTCGAGTGGTATGTTTTGGGTAAATGAGTTTACCCTCCTCATCTTTCTTCGTGTGGATGTGGCATGGCAAATCCAACACGTCGTTTCCTTCCTTGTCCTTCACCTTCTTAGGGTTCCAAGACCCTTTGGGCTTCCCTTTAAACTTTCCTTGAGTCATGGCCAAGGCTTCTCCAGGAGTAGCTGGCTCGGCCTTCCACTTCTGCTTCCGACTGGAGTTCCCTCCTCCGGTTTCGTGGGCGACTGGCTTGTGCTTGCCACTCCGGAGCTGATCCTCTTCTTCACCATTGGCATACTTGGTGGCTATCTCCATCATTCGACTCAGAGACATGTCTCCGATTCGACCGAATTTCAGGTTTAGCTCTTTGTACTTAACGCCTTCCCTGAAGGCACAGACTGCCTGGTGATCAGATACATTCTCTACTGTGTGATGCAACGTGATCCATCTCTGGATGTAATCCCCTAAAGTTTCATTTGACTTCTGCACACAAGGTTGCAGCTCTGTTAACCCTGCTGGTCGCTTGCTAGTTCCTTCAAATGTTCTGACAAACACTCGAGCCAGATCTTCCCAAGTGTAGATGCTGCTGGGTGCTAACTGATTCAACCATGCTTTGGCTGAGCCCTCCAACATAAGAGGCAGGTGTTTCATGGCTACTTCATCGTTGCCGCCGCCAATCTGAACAGCCACTCGGTAGTCTTCAAGCCAAGTATCAGGCTTAGACTCACCAGTGAACTTGCTGACTCCAGTCGCCAACCTGAAGTTGGGAGGAATCACTGCGGCCCTGATGGCTCTGCTGAAACACTCTGGTCCTGAGACGTGTACTCTGCTGCTGGTGGGTACATCTCTGTCATGACCTTCTCGGTGAGCTCTATTCCTGTCGACCAAACCTTGAACGATAATGGATCTCGCATCAAAGCCTGGTTCCCTGGGGTCGACTGTAATCCTTCACCCAACACCGTGATGGCGTCTGTCATCCGGCTGTCGAGGCGCGTACAATCCACTCCTTGGGGGAGGGGTGGGCACTCGACGTCGATCATCACGATCGAGTCGGTGATCATACTGCTCACGGTTCTGGTACTGATCACGCCGGTCTCCATGTCCCTCACGCCTCGGGGGCGATCTTGGGCTATGGGCCGGCTGGACTGTATTTGCAGCGATGGATCTATTGTGAATCCTATTCCATGACTGTGATATAGCTGAATTCTGATCTCCTGCTGCCCGGAGTAATGCTTTGATCTGTAACAAGCTTCTGCCAGCCTCTGATTGGGAAGGCTGAATCGACTCTGCTATACGGGCTACAACTGCTAAATTCTGAATCGGAGTTCGATATACCTAAGTCGGTGGTAGAAAGAGTTGACTGGATTCTGGAACCTGTTGCCATGCACGCTCGTCGAGTGCTCGCTGGAGGTTCTCCAGTCGAGGGCGCTTGGCTAAATTGGCCAAGCGCACGTCCTCTAAGGCACGAGCCTCGGGGGTTTCTCCAATGATAGGAATGTGCAGCGCATCCATGTTCCGGCGGCGAAGTTCTTCTCTCTGCAGCGAAGTGAGGGGCTCGGGGAGATACTCTTCATGGGCATGCGACGGATCACCTCCGCCATCGCCTCCGTCAGTGCGGGGAAAACCGGGAGGACTGCATGGTCCATCGACCATCATAACCTCTGCCGCTAGATCACTGCTGTCGCACTCGGATGCAGTCCCTGCGGAGCCAGTCGACAGGTCGAACAGGCTATAGAGAGTTTCGTCGGGCTCGATCACCATGACTTGGGGGTGGCCGACTGGCGAGCCACCGCGTGTCTCGCCCACCGCTGAAGCCTCGACTGACTAGAGCGCTTGCATCGGCGGGAAACAGGGAGGGAAGACGACACAGGAGCCGACCTATACTGGGTCGACGGTTGCCGCAGGAGGACACCGCGGATGCACACGCGAAAGTGCATTGCCCCGCGGACAGGGAGCGCATCGATGTCGAGCGGAGCCTCCTGAAGCCAAGCGGAGTCGTCGGCGATGAACGTGAGTGCGCCGAGACGGACCTCGCGGCCCTCGACCAGAGCTCCGCCTGAAACCATGATGAAGGAGATCGGAAAAATCACAACTTCTCCAATAAGTCGCTAAGACACCGGCCCCAAGGTGGGCACCAACTATCATGGTTCTAAGTCTGACAGTAGTGTAGGGGGGTAGGAATGGAGAGGCAAGATCCTAGCTATGGAGTAGTTGTATACGCAATGGATTTACGAGTTCAGGCCCTTCTCGGAGGAAGTAGCAGCCCTACGTCTCGGAGCCCGGAGGTGGTCAACTGGAGTATGTGTGTATGAGTTACAGGGGTGCGAACCCTTTACACTGAGGAGGGGGGTGGCTTATATAGAGTTCGCCAGACCCCTCCGACCCTCAGTTATGTAGGGTTTAAGGTACATTAAGATCGGGCGTTACTGATAACGCCACAAATAAAGTGCTATGATGACCATAAAAGCTACTTAATGACCGGCCGTTTGCGTACGGAGTGACTTTAGATCTCCCGGCCGTCGAGTGGTTGGCTTCATGGTCGAGTGGTTGGCTTCATGGTCGACTGTCTTCGAGTCTGTCAAGTGGAACACTTCTGAGTCGATTGACAGGTGGTTTCTTCTAGAGATGTCCTTGGGTAGGGTAGTTTGGACAGGTCCATGACCCTACCCTAGGTACATAGCTTCATCATTAGCCCCCGAATGGATCGGGGTTCGAGTGGGGAAGGAGTTGAGAACTCTTACGACCCATTTTTCGCGCTATGAGTGTATCTGACTCTGGATCCAAGAACTTGAGTAACGATACCAACTTCTTTTTCGGTCGCCTTGATCCATTCTTGGTTTCAGTCGAGTGAATTCCTTTAGTTGGAAAGTTCCGAGTGACGGTGTGGAGGATATCCTCCATCTGACAAGTTGCTCTGCTGCTCGCGGATTTTGTGGGATTCGAATTTTGGGAAGCGCGCGGGGCAGAGGAGGCCAAGGCTTCTCCAGGAGCAGCTGGCTCGACTTTCCGTTTCTGCTTCCGACTGGAGTTCCCTCCTCCGGTTTCATGGGCGACTGACTTGTGCTTGCCACTCCGGAGCCGATCCTCTTCTTCACCATTGGCATACTTGGTGGCTATCTCCATCATTCGGCTCAGAGACATGTCTCTGGTTCGACCGAATTTCAGGTTTAGCTCTCTGTACTTAACGCCTTCCTTGAAGGCACAGACTGCCTGGTGATCAGATACATTCTCTACCGTGTGATGCAACGTGATCCATCTATGGATGTAATCCCTTAAAGTTTCATTTGACTTCTGCACACAAGATTGCAGCTCTTCAACCCTGCTGGTCGCTTGCAAGTTCCTTCAAATGTTCTGACGAACACTCGAGCCAGATCTTCCCAAGAGTAGATGTTGCTGGGTGCTAACTGATTGAACCATGCTCTGGCTGAGCCCTCCAACATAAGAGGCGGGTGTTTCATGGCTACTTCATCATTGCCGCCGCCAATCTGAACAGCCACTCGGTAGTCTTCAAGCCAAGTATCAGGCTTAGACTCACCAGTGAACTTGCTGACTCTAGTCACCAACCTGAAGTTGGGAGGAATCACCGCGGCCCTAATGGCTCTGCTGAAACACTCTGGTCCTGAGACGTGTACTCTGCTGCTGGTGGGTACATCTCTGTCATGACCTTCTCGGTGAGCTCTGTTCCTGTCGACCAAACCTTGAATGATAATGGATCTCGCATCAAAGCCTGGTTCCCTGGGGTCGACTGGAATCCTTCGCCCAAGACCGTGATGGCGTCTGTCATCCTGCTGTCGAGGCGCGTATGATCCACTCCTTGGGGGGAGGGGTGGGCACTCGACGTCGATCATCACGATCGAGTCGGTGATCGTACTGCTCACGATTCTGGTACTGATCACGCTGGTCTCCACGTCCCTCACGCCTCGGGGGCGATCTTGGGCTATGGGCCGACTGATCTGGGGCGGGCAGTCGGCATGAGTCTTAGAGCCTGTCTTTTTTGTTGTTGTTTGGCCGTCACTCGGACCGAGCAGACCATTTCGAGTGGATACCAACAGTCGGCGGGAGTCTTAGAGCCGGTCTTTTTTGTTGTTGTTCATCACTTGGACTGGTCAGGCCGTACCGAGTGGAGATTACTCCAGTGGGGGCACGCTGAGTGCACCCACTGGGTGTAGTCCCCGAGACCACCATCGACTGCGGGTAGTCGGCAGGGCTCTGAGAGAACTAAAAATCTTCTTAGCTGGTACTGATCGAACTTGTTCTTCTCTGACTCGGAGGTCGAGTAATTCTGGCACTGGTTTTGCTTCGAGCAAAATGTTTCTTTCTGAGTTCTCTTCCAGTGGGGGGGCGCTGAGTGCACCCACTGCGTGTAGTCCCCGAGCCTCTTTCGGACAAGATGAGGCGGGCAGAGGGTTTAAGTCTCCTGGTAAACCTCCATGTAGTTGACACGGTAAATATTTTTTAGTCTAAAATTGAGTCAATCGGATGCATCTTCCGACGCTTGACATGGTAAATAAGCTCAGCCTGGAGCTGAGTCAGTCGGCCTGATCTTCGTGCACTCGACATGGAATAAATTCAGCCAGGAACTTAGTAGGGGCTTAGCTGCAGTCCACTCGGTAGGATTTTTCAAACTTAGGCGAGAACTGGACTGCAGCTAAGCCCCCGAGTGGGAGGGCCGCTCACCACTCAGTACGATTTTTCAAACTTAGGCGAGCACTGGATTGCAGCTAAGCCCCCGAGTGGGAGGGCCGCTCACCACTCGGTAGGATTTTTCAAACTTAGGCGAGCACTGGGCTGCAGCTAAGCCCCCGAGTGGGAGCGTTGCTCACCACTCGGTAGGATTTTTCAAACTTAGGCGAGCACTGGGCTGCAGCTAAGCCTCAGAGTGGGAGGGTTGCTCACCACTCGGTAGGATTTTTCAAACTTAGGCGAGCATTGGGTTGCAGCTAAGCCTCCGAGTGGGAGG
>NC_041385.1:717837177-717848974 GCF_002162155.2 Triticum dicoccoides
TTTATCACTTAGGCGAGTACTGGACTGCAGCTAAGCCCCAGAGTGAGAGGCGGACTCACCACTCGGTAGGATTTTTATCACTTAGGCGAGTACTGGACTGCAGCTAAGCCCCCGAGTGGGAGGCGGACTCACCACTCCGTAGGATTTGTATCACTTAGGCGAGTACTGGACTGCAGTTAAGCCCCCCGAGTGAGAGGCGGACTCACCACTCGATAGGATTTTTATCACTTAGGCGAGCACTGGACTGCAGCTAAGCCTCCGAGTGAGGGGGAAGAAGGCTGGACACTCCAGGGAATAATCGTTCCAGTAGTACTTCTTATATTGACCATTAGATTTTGTGTGAAAGGGGTATTTGTAAGAGTACATTGTATCCGTAGAGGAGCTTCAGTTTCACCCTTTTGCATGAAAGGGGTATTTGTCCGAGTGAACGTGCTTCATGGTCGAGTGTCTTCGAGTCTGTCGAGTGGAACACTTCTGAGTCGATTGACAGGTGGTTTCTTCCAGAGATGTCCTTGGGTAGGGTAGTTTGGACAGGCCCAAGACTCTACCCTAGGTACATAGCTTCATCATGTACCTCGCTCCATTTCAAATAATCTAACACCATTTTCTAGGTTAATATATATCTAGGGGGAGAAGGGATCATGGTTGGTCCATTGCTGATAATAAAGCATTGTCTATCTTTTTGTTTGCAAGTGCACAACTTTAGTTCTTTAATTTTCTATGTTAAACTAAAGTAAATGTCATTTTAATAAGACATTCAGTTCTTGGAATTATATAGGATGGTGGAACTGGATGCAAACTTATGTGTTGTGCTGATAAAAGATGCAAAATGCAAAATGCAAGCAGCCGAAACTAGCAAAGCACAATATTACTGTTTGAAACAAGGTAAGTTTCTGAAGCTACTTCCATTTTTCGTATGCAACGAAGCATGACATAGAAGCGTTTCTATTTGATAGCTCTCTTTGTCATTTCTCATTTGCAGTATTTGCACCATGCCGGTGCCAAATGCTTACACTTCTCCAACTTTGTAGCTACATGTGATCCCCTCACTATTTGTTTTGTTAGTTGCTTAGTTAGGTACATTCACCATTCATGTTTTTTTTTGTTACAGTTGCTATCTTCGAACATTGCATAACTTAAGGAATGGCAAACTAAACTTTATCAGCGTGACAAACAAGTTGGAAAACTTTATGATGCTATGACCAATTCATTTTGTGCATACAAATATAGTACTTCTTAATTCTCGGCCATCAAAATGCAATATATTGCACTTACATATGTTATTTTACGTATGATCATTTTTCTATTCATGTTCATATAACCAAATCTCATCGAAATATTTCACGAGCAATTCCCACAGCAATGCGCGGGGTATCATCTAGTAATTACAACACTAATAATAATAATAATCTCCTCCGCCACACCTTGACCATGCCATCCGCGGAGCCGGTGAACGCCAGCGCGCCGAAGCCCACCGCGACCATCATGTTCAGGGCGTCATTGTGGGCCCGTGCCGACTCAAGGAACCGCCAGTCCGACACGCGCCACAGCTTTAACGTCCTGTCCCAGGACACATAGTAGAGCAGCCCGACATCAACCTCGACGCTAAGGCTCGAAACGGCATCTAAGTGCCACAGCCACACGGAGCTCTGCTTGCACCGTATGGTCTAACGGAGCTCCTCAGAACTCCCTGGGCCACGAGAGAGAGTGAGCGACCCGACGGGCTTGTGCACAGCAGGGTCGTCGTCCCATAAACCATGTCGTCCCCATCAACGACCATGGCCTTGACAAGGCTGCTCCCGCACTTGAACCCGGCGAACTGGTGCTGGTGGCGCCACAACCGCATGTTCTTGGAGTTAGTGCCGGTGTAGAGCAGATCCCCCGCTGTGGCGAGCGAGTACACATGCAGTTCGCCTTGATGGCCGACCCAGGAACCCCGTCTTCTCCGCGACGGAGCCGTAGCCTAGCCCCAAGAGGTTCACCCTAGGTGACGGCATGTCACTTGTGAGGGGACGGGACGCGGCCGCCGCCGCCGGGTCCGGCCGCGGAAACTGCAGCAGCAGCAAGCCAGCAACTTCCTGTCATTCCTTATGGTCGACCCTCCGTCGTTTTTTTTTTTGCGAGAAAATTTCCGATCTATTCATCTTTAATCATGGCAGTACAACGAATACCAGAAATAATAAAAATTACATCCAGATCCATAGACCACCTAGCGACGACTACCAGCACTGAAGCGAGTCGAAGGCGCACCGCCGTCATCGCCCCTCCATCGCCGGAGTCGGGCACAACTTGTTGTAATAGACAGTCGGGAAGTCGTCGTGCTAAGGCCCCGTAGGACCAGCGCACAGAACAGCAACCGCCGCAGATGAAGAATAACGTAGATCAGAAAGATCCAATCCGAAGACACGCGAACGTAGACGAACAACGACGAGATCCGAGCAAATCCACCAAAAATAGATCGCGGCGGAGCAAAATGAGTGAATCTACACTCTAAAATACATCTACATACATCCATATGTGGTTTATAGTGAAATCCCTCCAAAGATTTAGAGATTTTTTATAGTACATCATACTACCGAATTAAAGGGGTAGTATTGAACTAATCGAACGGTTAATATGGTTGGGATCAAAGTTTGGCTCGAGGACAGTTTGGTAATTTCTTAAATGATAGTTTACGTCAAAGTTTGGCTCACGATGCATCTTGCCCAGAAGAGCACCCTCGCGACCCACCCATCTCCGCCGCCGGATGCGACAAGCGCCGCCGCACAGCATGCCCTTGACTCATGTTGCTCTGCATACTGCCATAAGGCAAGGGGAACGGATCCTCTAACATCATGAAGGGATGTCACGAAGCTACAGTGCAATCCCAGTGCAAAACGAAGAAGGGATGTCACGGGCACTGTAGCAAAGACAATGTGCACAGTTACTATTCATAAAAAATAAAATCTGAAATTAATTATATTGCATCATAATTTTGTTTGTATGCAATTTTTGTAAATGTATACGGTAGATTTGTAATTTACAGATTAATTCAAGTCATTTCAGGCTTAATCATATGGATGTGAAGAAGGGATGTCAGGGTACTGTAGCTTCCCTGACATCCCTTCGTGATGTTAGACGATCTCGTTCCTAAGGGGCGAGGCACTTCTGCACAGCTAGGTAAGAGAAAGCTCGATGGCGAGGGTCCCAACGCCGCCGGCCGGTCCGTATCCATCGCTGCTGGGCATCTCCAGATCACCGACTCAGCTCCCCGCATCCACGCCGGCAAACACGCCGCAGCTCTGGGCTGAGTCGGCGGCCCCTGCTAACTGTTTCCTAAGAGCATCTCCAGCCGCGCTCCCAACAGATCCTCACATGCGAATTTTTAGTGCCAGTGGCCGAAAATCGGCCCAGTCGCGTCCCCAGGATCTCGTTTAGCGCCGGTTTGAGTGAATTCCAGAGCCGGTGATCCTGCCCCGAACCCAAGCGGCCGGGTGTCGCCTGGGCGCGCCGGCAGAAGCGAAAAATGGCGTGGGGCCTCTCTGTCGGTGACTGGAAGGCTTTTTCCCACCGTTTCCTCCCGCTCCCCCTTTCTTCTCCATTCCTCCCGCCAAACCCCGCCTCCACCCTGCCCTTCCGCCCGCCATGCCGTCGAAGAAGTACGTGATGTCGCGCTCCGCGACGGATTCCGCTGCAGCCGCCCCGCCGAAGCAAAGGAAGCCTAGGGCTCCGCTGTCCAAGCCCCCCGGCATGACCAACGCCGAGTGGAAGGCGGATGTGGAGCGCCGGGAGGCCGTGTCATCGCCGACAGGCGCAACAGGGCCAAGAAGGCCAGGGAGAAAGCGGCGCGTGCTGCGGCGGCGACGGCGGAGCATGCGGCCGAACAAGCGAAGGCGGCGCGCGCGGCGGCGATGATGAATCCACCCGGGCACCCGTACGCGGCCTCTAGCCAGCAAAGCGTCGCCTCTCCGGTCGGGTTCTCGTCATTGCCGCACCCATGGAGCACGCCGTCGCCGGGCTATGCCGACGGGGACGCCCATGGCGGCTTCATCCCCAACATCACCTTCCCCCATGGGCGCCCTGTCCAGCGCACGCCCTCGCCCGCATTCGCCGGCGTGCAGTACCCGCCGTACATGTACTCACCGCCGGACTATGCAGCCTCACCGCCGCCGCCTCTACTCACAAGCCTCTTCCTCGTCGCATCTCGGCGACGCTGACACGACGGAGGCCGACATGGAGGACATCATCGCAGCCGGCTTGGCTGCGGCCGCCGCTTCCCCCGGGTTCGCTACGTAGGACCTCGCTGACGTGGACGACGAGCTCGACTACGGTGAGGAAGAGCCGGAGGAGGAGGAGGAGCAGCACCGACGAGGAAAAGCAAGAAGAAGAAGAAGAAGAAGGCCAAGTCCGCCGAGCCACGCATCAAATGGGCGTCCTAGGAAGAGGAGTGCCTCGCCAAAGCGTGGAAGGTCGTCTGCCTCGACCCGGTCACCGGCACGAATCAGAGCATCGAGACGTATTGGAACCGCATCAAGACCGAGTTCGACGAGCGAAAGCTGATCGACCCCTACTTCAAAGGCATGCACATGAAGCGGGGGTCGAAGGCGATGGCGAACCATTGGTCGCTCATTCAAACGGCGTGCAACAAATGGCATGGGATCGTCGAGGAGGTCGCGGCTCACCCGGAGAGCGGCACCAGCGTCGAGGATCAGGTATCGCACGCCGTCCATGTTGCTACCTTTCGCCGCGCGCGCGCTCTTTCGCCTTTCGCTCTGGCGCCGACTGACGTTCTTTCTCGGCGCAGCTGCTGCGCATGTTCGCCATGTTCCGAGATGACAACAGCAATGCAGACTTCAAGTACCTCCATGTCTTCAAGCGGATCGAAAAGTGCGAGAAATTGGCGGCCGTCCGACGCACCCTCACCAAGGCCAAAGAGACGTACAAGTCGGACGCGCCGAAAGTGGGCGTGGCCGACGGGCGGCCGGACGGCAACAAAGGTGCCAAGAAGGCGAAATACGCCGAGTCGGCTGCCGCGCGCGTGCAAGAGTCCATCGAACACTGCATCGCCGACGCCAAGACCAGGGCCGCCGAGCGCGAAGAGAAAACAGAGGCGAGGTGGGCTGTTTTGATGACGAACAACGCCGTCAAACTCGACTTGCTCCTCGCCAACGCCACCGCGAAACTCAAAGCTCAAGATGCCAAGAAGAGAAACAACGACCTCGCCTTCTTGATGGGCGGCGCTGACATGCTCCAGAGCGGCGACGAGAAGCTCAAGGCATGGTTCTTGGCCAAGCACGGCCTCATCCTGAACCAGATACCGGCGCCGCCGCCGCCGCCGCCCAGCCCGGCGGCTGATGACGATGTCTCCGCGACGCCCAGGCCCACCGACGATGCCTCCACCGCGCCCAGCAGCAGAGACGACGCGTCGAACAGCCCGGAAGCCGCGCCGATTCCTCCCAACCCGCGTACGCCGACGACTACGCCGCGCGGAGGTTGAACTCGACGCTTGATGTACGCCAAACTACTGCGTGTCCTTTTATTTTGATCGTCGAACTATGGCACCGAGTCGCCGAACTATTGTGATGATCGCCGGTTTGTTGTTTCTTTGAGCGGGAATGATGGATTTCGAATATGGAGCGCCTTGGGGGGCGGCGCCTGGGCGCGTGGCTGGGGAGAAACGAACCCCAGGGGCCGATCTAGCGCTGGCTTGCCCCCAGGCCGCTCTTTTTCGGCGCCCTGGGAGGCCGAACGGCTGGAGATGCTCTAAGCTGCAGTACTTATTTCCTTCTTAAATCTGATGGGCGCCGTTTGGTTCGATCGCGGTTCAGAATAATATAATACTCCATCCGTCTCATAATGTAAGACGTTTTTTGACACTACAGTAGGCAGTAGGTCACAAACACGCCGCAGCTCTGGGCCGAGTCATCTACTATCAATGAAATGATGGTGTTTGTTTACTGGTGCTAGCCAACACCATTGCTGTGAGGTCGCGTGCCCAAATTCAAGTACAGAGTTTCGTTCAAAAAAATTCAAGTACAGTCAAATCTAAGTGAATTGCCCAATGTGCCCCTAACGCCTGAATATACTACCAGTTTTCTGGTGTGGTATTAGCAAATCTGGGCCACTAGATCAGAAAAATAAACGGTCCAAAATAACTTGATGTACCGTAAAAGGTCTCAAGATTTATATTTAGAAACGAAGGGAGTATATGACAAGTCTATTGAATTTGATTAGGTATTCTAAGGCCGCGTTCGGCACCTCTCCACTCCTTGAACCGCGCTCCCGGAGCTGACCAGTGTGCAACTAATATTCAGGGAGCGGGTAAAACCGAGCTCTCCAGCTCCACGGAGTCAGCTCCACGGAGGGATTCCGAACAGGGCTTAAATGTTCATAATTTTCTGGATATGATTGGTCAAACTTATTATGTGTTGACTTTTCTTATATGAAACGGAGAAAGTAGTGTTTATCTGGACCCAAGAGCTACCCCATAGTGATACAGATGATTTATCACGATTTTAGCATTTAAATTTAAAATTCTCAAAAAGAGTGCTCAGGAAATGCAACCGGACCGTCTAGTAACTCAAACCCTAGTATGAATTACTCTATTTTAGTTGAGTCGTATTCTCGTTAAGTTTCTATTTTAGTTGAGTACTGATTAATCATTACTAAAATTGTTCAGCGGTGCTATTTAGACAACTTGGTAGTGATGTTATTGCTCCACGGTTTCCGCATTACACCTGTTGTAAAACCAATGCTTGCTCTATGTGATGCTTCTATTTTTTTTTTTTTTGAGAAAAGAATTATTCCCTTGTGGTGCGCCAGGCTTCAACAAATTTCTAGGTCCACCACCTACTCCAACCTTACTTCCATGCTCGACTCACGCGGCCTTGACACCGCCGACGACCACCCGAGAGCTCTCACAAGAGGATTCTTCTCTCACTTCACCCATCCTGAGTCGAGCGACCTGACCCAACGGCGCACCGTCGACGAGGATACAAAAGAAGCCAAACAATTGGAGGACTATTGGCCTAGGAAGCCATGAGGAGGCTGCGAAGTTAATACCAACCCTCAAGAACAGCTTGCGTGGGAAGAGGTCACCTACCACGAGCACGAAGATCTAGCGTGTCCGATGATTGCATGATTCCGAACAAAAAGATGCGTGCAACCTCAAGGCCACCCAAGACATGCGAGAATACTAGGACGAGCGCATCCACAACCTAGGGGAGGTCTGTTAGTGTCCAACTCGATCTAGCCCACATTCTACTTACGTTCTGGACGTTTATGCGCACATGGGCCAACATTCAGCAGAGAGCCCACTTCATTCCAAAAGCCCGGACTGATAGGAGGAAGGAATCTCTCCCTTATAAGTTGGTCATGGCCTCCTCCCGTAAGCGAGGTGGGACTAAACCGAGCCAGCCTCACCGGCCTACAACAGCCCTAACATCCCATCCCCCTGAGAAGCCCCTCAGGAAGGCATGGCGATGCTGGCTCTGATACAAGCCAGCCTCCGCCGGTGGACAGCAGCCCTAACATCCCACCCCCCTGAGAAGCCCCTCAGGAAGGCATGGCGATGTTGGCTCTGATACCAGATGTTAGTGTCCAACTCGATCTAGCCCACATTCTACTTACGTTCTGGACGTTTATGCGCACATGGGCCAACATTCAGCAGAGAGCCCACTTCATCCCAAAAGCCCGGACTGATAGGAGGAAGGAATCTCTCCCTTATAAGTTGGTCATGGCCTACTCCCGTAAACGAGGTGGGACTAAACCGAGCCAGCCTCACCGGCCTACAGCAGCCCTAACAAGGTCATACAAGAAATCCCCCGCCACCAACCGCCTCACATCTAGAAGCAACCAAGAAACTGCAAACTAAAGTTTGGCGAAATGAAAAAAGAGCCCGTGCGGAATTCGAGTTGGTCCATGACCAGCCCAACATGGTTCCCCGTCCCAATAATCTTCGGCAACCGCTGGCACGAGATGGTCAAGAGTAAGGTTGTAGTATTGTAACACAATAGTTGATGACCCAAAGTTGAAAGTCAACATGACAAAAGTGCATACATGGTTCTTCAGCCCCACACAATTATTGGACAACAAGCAGACCGGACGTAGTAGTACGTGTTAGAGCAAGTATAATAGAGATGAGTCAGCAGGCTATATGGAATAAACTAGTATATTTTTGCTTAGTTGGAGGAAAGAGAAGAGGAGAGAGAAGGTAAGCGGGCTCTTCGTGAAGAGCCAGCTCTAGCACGTGCTCCTAGGCACTTTGTGAGAATGAAAGGTGGGCCACATAATGAAAAAGTAGTACACTCTTTTGATCTACTATTATACATGTTGGCTATAAGATGGGTTGTAGATGACATGGCACTGGTTTATAGCCAGCAGCTGGCTATACTATTAACCATGCTCTTACAGAGTGTGAGATCCAGAATACTAAACAAGATAGAAGCGGGCGCCGGAAGATTACTTAATTACTCAGTGATGACTTCATTGGCTTGCATGCCTTTCTGGCCTTGGACGGCGACGAACGTGACCTTCTGGCCCTCCTTGAGGGATTTGAAGCCGGAGGCTTGGATTTTGCGGAAGTGCACAAACAGATCCGCGCCGCCGCCAGCGAGGGTGATGAGACCGAAGCCCTTTTCATCGTTGAACGACTTCACTATCCCTACCTGCCTCGGCGCCATACTCTCTCTGTGTGTATGTGTTTGTGTGTTGCTTGTGTTTAGGTGGTGGTGGTTGATTCTGCCAAACGGGGATTGAGGCTACTTATAGCTGCGGGTGAGCCGGACATGGCGATTAATGAAAGGAAAATGATGCATGGCTCGCATGGCTAATACAATAGTAGTAGTGCTGCACGACGGATCATCTAAAGATTGGTCGATGGACCTTCCATTGTACTACTAGTATATTTGGCCATGCATGGGGCGTGGAGAGGCATGGTTGGTAATGATCGATCTAAGACCCGCAACAGCCTCGCGCTGATTTCATTGAAAAATATTGTCATCGATAGCCCTTTCCCTACAGTGTGTGAACCGCACCAACCTTTTTAGTGGAGACCAACTCAAGCCAGCCCAAAGGGAAATAAACAAGCCCGATTGGCTGGACGACCTAGACGCTGGGCACAAAATCATTCTCTATGCAAAAGAAGCGAACCACTCAATTGAATGCTTTTTTTAAGCTATTCCAAGAAATGTGTGGAACCGTTGAACCGCTTTCAGACCACAGTGCGGCTGGTCTCACAGCATCTCCAGCCGTTGTGCCTCCAGGAGGCGTTTTTCGACCTCCTGAAGAGGCCCCGGCGCTAACTTTGTGTTTGGGTGCAAAAAAATTTCAACCATTGTGCCTCCAGGTTGTGTTTTATTTATTTATTTTTGCTTTGTCATTACAATAAACATGTTGTGGGCACTGCCGAGCCACGCGAGCTCGAGCTTGTCGGCGATGACCCCAGCTGACCGGGCGACTTCCTCGGCCGCGTCTTTGTCTTCCGCCGCCGGCGACGCGCTGCTCGAGCTCGGCGCGCCCTCCGCTGCCGCCTCCGACGTCCTCCCCGCGTCGCGCAGACTGCGTGCTCTTCACGGGCCACGCTGCACGGCTGCATGGCGGCGCACGCACGGCGCCCCCGCCCCCGCGCCCAGCAGCCACGCCTCCAGCTCAGCCAGCAGCACGCACGCCCAGGCGTCGTCCTGCTCCCTCAGCGCGGCCACGAGGCGTGCGGCGAGCTCGTGGTCCGCCCACGCCTGAATCTCCGCCGCGACGGCCCCGGCTGCGCGCGCGATCCCCCGCCTCGCCTTGCATCGCAGCGCCCGCAGTCCCCCAACCACCCCGCCTCCGGCCGCCTCCTCGGAGGCGCACCAGGAGAGGGCCCTGGCCGTGGTGAGCAGGCGGCAGAGCGGGTGCAGCTCGGGGTAGCCGGCAAGCAGGTCGTGGGCGGCGGCCTTGAGCGCGAGGAGCGCGCCGGCCTCGAGCGTGAGGAGTGCCAGGCCGCGAGGAGCGCCCGCGGCGGCCTCGAGCGCGAGGAGTGCCCGGCCTCGACAGTCCGCGCGGCGTCGCGCAGCGCCCGCAGCACCTTCAGGAAGCCGTCATCCCGCTCCCCCTCCTCCGGTCATGCTCCGCGACGGTCGTGCTACGCCACGGCTGCGCGAGCGCGAGGCCTGCCACAGACGGCCGCGCGAGCCCCTCCCCGCTCCGGCTGTGTGTGGTAGGTGGTGGGTCGATGCATGCGAGGAGAGAGAAGAAAGAAAAGAGAGAAAGGAGGAGAGAGGAGAGAGAGAGGGGCTGGCAAGTGGGCCGATGCATGCGAAATAGAGTGCCGGCGCCCTCAGCTACACCTCAGCTTTGTGGGTTTGGGTCGGGACTGCCAACCGTAACTTTGACGAAATCGGCGCTTTTTGAGCTTCTGGGGGCATGACTGGGAGAAAAAACACGCGCCGGCAGTGAAAAAGGCCTCCTGGGGGGCTGTTGGGGGGCCTAGTGGAGATGCTCTTAGAACACATGCGTCCCAACGCACCGTCCCACTGTGCGTGCAGAGTTCATGACCACACCTTCGACGCTGCGCCGTCTTCCCGTCCTGATGAAACACGTGACTAGCACCTCCGTCCGGATGAAAAGTTGAAAACTTTGGGGTGTGTCCGGACGGGAAGCGCTGTATGGGGGTGGCCGAGCACGTCCCCGGCCGATTACAAGGATTACAGTAGCAGCGAGAGCTCTGAACCAAAGTGCGGTCCTGCTCAAGTTTACATGGCACGCAGAAGGGCACCCTTTCCGCCTCCGGAGGAGTCCTCAGAAGAGGAAGAAGAGGATGGAGGAGTCGTGAATAATGGTGGAACCGAAGGAGCCGAGCAAGATGGAGATGAACAGTTAGATGGATACGAACAGAACAACAGGGTCGAACAACCTGTTGAAGGAGGTGGAGGTGAGGAGCAGCCACCACCTCGGCGTCGTAGGCAGCGGGCCCGTCTTTCCCCGGCTGTAATGCTTGCAGCACAGAGAGCTATCGCAGCATGCCGTTCGTTACCTCGCAACGCGGGTCGTGACGAGCTTGCGGCTTAGAGCAAGTACAATAGAGTTGAGTCAGCAGGCTATAAGGAATAAACTAGTATATTTCTGCTTAGTTGGAGGAAAGAGAAGAGGAGAGAGAAGGTAAGCGGGCTCTTCGTGAAGAGCCAACTCTAGCATGTGCTCCTAGGCACTTTGTGAGAATGAAAGGTGGGCCACATAATAAAAAATAGTACACTCTTTTAATCTACTATTATACATGCTGACTATAAGATGGGTTGTAGATGACATGGCACTAGCTTATAGCCAGCAGCTAGCTATATACTATTAACCATGCTCTTACTGTTACCTCCTCGCCAAAAAGCACAAGCGCATCATCAAAGAGCAGGCAGTACTCGAAGCATGAGCGGAAGGGAACCGGATCCTCTAACAACCTCAAGGGATGTCACGTAAGCTACAGTAACCGTGACATCCCTCCTTCACATCCATATGGTTAAGTCTAAAATGATTATAATTAATTTACAAATTATAAATCTACTGTATACATTTACAAAAATTACATACAAACAAAATTATGGTGCAATAAAATTATTTTTTGATATATTTTTTACATGCTACAGTAAATCCGCACATTAGTTGTTGTAGTAACCCTGACATTCCTTCTTCGTTTTACACACACATTTCACTGTAGGTTCGTGACATTCCTTGAGGATGTTAGAGGATCCAATTCCGAGCGGAAGAGGCTCGCGAGTGGAGTGCCCAACGGGCAACCTTTGAAGTTAAAGAAGCCAGAGCGCCGCCACCTCCCCTCCTCCCTCCACCCCCC
>NC_041385.1:717849448-717864623 GCF_002162155.2 Triticum dicoccoides
GAAGCCCAGTCTGGCTCCAGGGAGGGTGGCGGCGGGGCATCTCTCTGCAAGGTGCGAGGTCGCATCTGGCGCGTGGGCGCGGTGAGCTAGGACGGGCACACGGGCGCGGCTCCGGAGCGGGCTGGTGTGGCTCCGGCGGTCTATGGGATGTCGCGGCCAAGCGCGGCATGAGCGGTGCCGCGGTCCGCACGGGATGGTGGTGCTCGACCCGGCAGCGTCTTGGTGGTGCTCCGGTAGCTCCTGGCGCTGTTGATCCAGCGGATGGCGGGGGGCGGCAGCCCCGGGCGTGCGTGGCTGGCTCTGGACGGCCCTGGGTTCTCTGGATCTGGCTGCTTCGTTACGGCGAGAGGCTATTTGGTGGTCCGGCAGGTCTTGGGTTCGGCAGACAGTGTGGCAGCACCGGGCGAAAGCTCTGCCCCGGGCTTCTGGCCAGGGCCGGTGACGGCAACGCCCTCGAGTGTCGCGCTCTTCTTGAAGACGTCGTCTAGGTGTGCTGTCTGCCCTGCTCGTGTCTCCGGTCGGAGAGACTAGTGGTGGATGCATGGTGTGGTGGTGGCTTCTGCTTGGCCATGGCGCAATGGCTTCGTGGGAGGTGTGCGGGTCAGCGGAGGTGCAGTGCGTGAGGGTGTGGTGTTGGGCGGTGCTTCGGGCGAAAGCTTGCCGGGTTTCTACCGGCCAACGGCGTCGGCGTCGTGGACGTCGTGTCACCTCCTTGGAAGCGCCACACTACGCAGTGGTTGCCCCATTTTGCATCCATTGCCAAGTTCCTGGTGAGGTTTCTCTTTCTTACTGAAGCAGGTATATTTCCTTCTGGCTGCTCCTCCTTTTAAAGAAAGAGAAAAGGCACCGTCTTTAACTGGATAAATTTCGACACAACAACCATGCAATGGATGCAGAAATTTATGTCCTTCACGGCCGGTGTACCACTACCTTGATCTAATTTCCTACGACTTTTGCACTGCTTTAATTTGATCTACTATGGGTTTTTTTTTCGAGAGTACGCCAATAGCGTACCATATTTTTATAAAAGAAAGCAGAATATTTTACAAGATTCTACGACGATGCGAGCATCACCGTGGATACACCGACTCCGACTCCTTTAACACAAACAATTACTCTCTCACAAAAATACTCAAGCCTACCACTCCTAATCCCGCGAGCTTCCATGATCTGATCTCTTCTAGTATTTGCTGAGCTAGCCTCATGGGGGAACTCACTTGCTCAGCCCGGTTGAAAGCTCTTGCATTTCGTTGTTTCCAAAGCAACCAGGCAGCGGCAATGACAAAAGTGTCGAACCCTCGTTTGTATGGTTGTCGGAAGTTGCTTCTTGTCCTCAACCACCACTCTTGAAAGGTGTCAAGGACCTGTGGGATCTCCACATTGACCTGCATGGTAAGGAAGCATTGGTGCCAGACTTCCCTCGCATAGACACATTGTGCCAAGATATGATCCACATTATCTTCTTCCTGCATACACGTATAGCATGCCGAAGGTGCATCCTGTAGCCCATGTCGAGCTCTTCGGTCCGATGTCCAAATACGGTATTGCACAGCCAACCATGCAAAGATTTTGCACTTGAGGGTCGCCCAGCTTCGCCAGATGCATGTGGATGTGCTCGATCTCACCAGCCCCTGGCATAGCCTCTCGTAAGTGGACCTGGCCGTGTAAGAGCCCGACGGTTCGCAAGACCATTGAAAGGCATCCTCAGAATTGACATCTCTCGGGGTGGTAGTGATCTACTATGGTTGGTTAATGTTTTCTATAGTATGTTCTACTAGTAATGACGTTTTGTGTTTCATGTGGTGTTTAATTAATATGCTTTGTTTTGATTTACCAAAATTAATGTAATCCTTCCTTTGGTATTCTTCGATGGTTGAAGTAATTTTAGTTTCTTGGAATTGCATGGCACCACAAAACTGGTTTTGATTTTCTTTAATTTACCAAAAAAGGGTTTCCCTCCGCTTTGTATACAAAGCAACCAACCAAACCGTACAGGGATAGGTGCTGGGGCGAAAGCAGCACAGTCACGCCCAAAAGAAACGACAGAGAAAGAGCAAAAGAAACAAATACCGACAACATCGGATCAACAAAAACGAAGAAGCCTCGCGATCGTTGCGCCCACCGGGCTCTTCCACTAGGCTCCAAGACTCCGAAGTGCCGGCACCAATCAACACCTCTAAGAAGGATCGCGACGATGAAGACGTTGCTGCCAAGGGTTTCCCCTGGTACACGACGAGGCGAGAGGAAGGGTAGCCCCCGACGCCTTCCTGGAAGGTCAGGTGGCACCCACGGGCGCCACCGCGCCGGAGTCGTTACGCCGACAGGGGTTTCCCCCGATCCCAATCCGCACC
Organism: Triticum dicoccoides; assembly: GCF_002162155.2. Taxonomy (NCBI): domain Eukaryota; kingdom Viridiplantae; phylum Streptophyta; class Magnoliopsida; order Poales; family Poaceae; genus Triticum; species Triticum dicoccoides. Next base: position 717,851,800 of record NC_041385.1, read on the forward strand.
TCGGGCGCTCCGGAACCAGCCATCAAACCAACCACCACCCTGCGCCAACGCGGTCATGAGGCCTCCACGCCGTCTCACCACGGCACCTCGACATGAGGACAACGCGGCGAAGAATCAGAGCCGGGACTAGGGCATCAGCACCATCAGCACGCGGGAGGGCCCCACCTCCACCGTCAGCGACGGTAGCCGTCCAGACGCAATAGCAGGAGCACACCAGGCCTGTAGGCCCACAGGCCCGGCCGAGCCCTCGTGGGCCCGTAAAGCTCCCGCCTTCGCGCTGCTGCCGGCACGCCGTCGGCGCCGACGCCCCATGACGGAGCCGCTCCTCCTCCTCACCGCGCCGCAGACAGCGAGACCACGCCGGGTGGCCGACCCGCTAGGGCCCAGATGGTCCTGTCGGGCCCAGATCTGGGCCGAGGGCGTAAATATTAAAGGTTTTGGCGATGCAAAACCTCTTGACCCCATGTACATCATGTTGTACAATGGTGCTATCTTAGGAGTGCCATGTAGGATAAATGATGAGGTGGAGGAAAGAGAACTCATAAGAAAAGTCTTTCTTCTCTTATTTAAGAGAAGACAAGAGATGATCTCTTAACACAATATGTCTCACCACATTTTTAGGAATGACTAGTTATTGAAGATAAGGCTAAGAGATGACCCATTATAGACTCTTTTTTTTGTCATATCTAAATTACATGCAAGACTTAAGATAAGACTACCTTATCAATCATTGTACATGCCCTAAACCAATGACCAGTCCTCCGGAGGGCTGAAGCCTCCACACTCGTGCATCACCTTGGGAGCATTGTCCAGAGAGGAGAGGTCGACAGCGCCGAGCTTCTGCAGGTCTTCGCCGAGGAAGCCGAACCAGAGGCCGTCAAGCTCCGGGACGCGCAGAGCGCGGCCGGAGAAGGGCAGCGACCAGCGGCCAACGTTGGTCCACTCGTGCGTGGACGTGTCGAAGCAGTAGGTGCCGAAGCCACCGTCACGGGGGACCGATGAGATGCAGATGGTCTTGCCGTCCTGGAGCAGCGTGTATGTTAGAGTTGTGTCGAATATAGCGTACAAGGTAGGTTATAGTTGGACTTGTAGTTGTATTGTGTTTACATAGGATATGTAGTCGTGTCCAAGTAGGACACTTGTATCCCAGGCCTCTATATATAGCGGGGTAGACACACAATGTAACCTATGCCAGCATAATAGCACAAGCGCGCAAGGGGGAGCCGGCGACGTGTGCTGGCGCCCGGGTGGCCAGTGCGCGATATTGTGACGGTGTCATGGGAAGGAGCGCCCATAGTCAGGCCCCGGGGATGTAGCCATATCGGTGAACCTCGGTGTCGTGCTCGTGTGATTGCTTGGTCCTCGGATGATCAACAGTATGCCTCGGATTTATTCTAACAAGTGGTATCAGAGCTAGGTTGTTTGAAGGTTAAGGACTGTTGATCTAGAGGGGCGCTTTGCAAGAAGATCGTCGAATTGGATCGCGGTGCCGGACAATTGCGATAGAGCGGATCGTTGTCACACGGTACGTACTTCCGTGTTCGATCAGGGCAGTCGCTAATGGTAGCAGCGAATCAAAGACGACGGATAGAAAGCGCGTGGAAGCAAGAACCGTTCGGCAGTAGGAATCGCAAGCAGTGCGGCGGCATAGCGGACGCGTGGGGGCGACAGTGTGGAATCGAAGGCAGCTGCAGGCCAAACGGGGGCGCGGCGAAGCGCTGGCCCAGCTAGGCTGGCCAAGGCCGCAAGGCCCGTGGCGCGAGGCAGCTGCTGGCTGCACGTAGCCAGCGGGGCGTTGCCCAGTCGTTCGCGTATACATGCAGGTATTGACTTGTGCGTGAGTATTGCTGCTGAATATGCAAGGCAAGTTGAGATTTGTTTGAGACAAAAAAAAGAAGCAACCAGGATCACGTGTGTGTGCACGGGAGCAGTTTAGAGGGGTCATGTTCTGCTAGGAGGTGCACGGAGAAGCAACAAGCAAATAGTGACTGGAAAAAAGAAGATTTGTGCAGTTTGCATGGAAGTTTTTTCTGGGTCGGTTTGCTAAGATGGCTTGGAATACGTGGACAGGCTGCGGAGACGCGCGGATAAGTGCATCATGCAGGGTCATGCATACACATGGCGTCTAAGACATGCACAAATGTGCGGGTGGACACGACACAGGGTGGAGCATGGTTGCAGTCGGATATATATGTTCGGCTGGGTCGAACTAGATAGTCTGACGGATCGACGCAAGTCGGTTGGTACAGAAGACGGTGGTGGGATCGGCGACGGCGACATAGGAGCGTGATGCTGATGGTGATCGACTTCTGGGGCGTGAAAACACGTGGCACATGCCTGAGTGCTTGTGTGACTTCGACAAGGCTATGGCGCGGGAGTGATTCAAGACGGCGCACGCATGAGAGCTTGAAGTCGACGAGGCGCGGGGTGGCACGTACAACCACCATGGAGTCATGTTGAAGGTGGAGCTGGATTGAGGGGCTACGGCGTAAGTGCACAGAGAGTCAAAGCCTATTCAGCGGCGGGGAAAAGCGAGGGACACGTAGTTCGGACTGGAGCCCGGTGGTCTGATGGAATCGTGAAACTCGTCATCGGTCGGTGTCTCGGTGATGATCGGTGGTACTCTGCAGTGGGGGTTGAGTGGTGTGGTTTTGCGACCCTTGAGACTCGACCGGGGTAGTGGAGGCTCGACGCGATAATAGCGGCGAGGCGTGCGGTATGCACGGGCATGGAGACGGGCCAGGGCTCTGGTGGTCATACATGTGGTGAGGCAACTACGAATTTGACTCGGGATGACTACAAGCAACGGTGAAATTCTTTCAAGTTTCAGACAGGCGGTCAAGAAAGGAGCGGTGATGTTGAGTTCAGGTAACTCTTATGTGTGACACCCAATATGTGAGTTGTTCACTTTCACGCAGGTCAGTGATCGGTGTGTGATGGCGTTGACGGATACTCTGAAAGTTGGGAGAACAAACTAGAGTAACAAGGAACTTAATTTTTCTCGAGTGTTGACCGTGATCAAGAAAAGAAGGGACTACAAGTTGCAGGTGGAGTCACATGGAGTCTTTGAAGTAACAACGGTACTCACGGGATAAGCTCAAGTCTAATGTACATGGAAGTTTGACGCATTGACGAATTCATGGTGGTGGAGAATATTCGCCAAGGTGGAGTTTGTTAGAGTTATGTCGAATATAGTGTACAAGGTAGGTTACAGTTGGACCTGTAGTTGTATTGTGTTTACATAGGATATGTAGTCGTGTTCAAGTAGGACACTTGTATCCTAGCCTCTCATATATAGCGGGGTAGACACACGATGTAACCTATGCCAGCATAATAGCACAGGCGCGCAAGGGGGAGCTGGCGACGTGTGCCGGCGCCCGGGTGGCCGGTGTGCGGTATTGTGACGGTGTCATGGGGAGTCAGGCCCCGGGGATGTAGCCATATCGGTGAACCTCGTTAACAAATATCGGTGTCGTGCTCGTGTGATTGCTTGGTCCTCGGATGATCAACAGTATGCCTCGGATTTATTCTAACAATGTAGGACTGGATGGTGCCGTCTCGGCAGGCCGGGTTGTCGAGGTAGGGCGGCGGCGGGAGCCGGAGCCAGTGCCAGGCCTTGTCTTCATCGTTCCTCCCGGACCCGGATGGGTCGCAGTAGAGAAGAGCCTCGAAGTCGCTCGAGTTGGACGTGTTGATGGCGTAGAGGGCGTCAGGGTGATGGTCTTTAGCGGCGCCGGGGTTGGCGGTGGTGACGCAGATGGAGATGAGGCTCCGCCACTTGGACGCGTTGAGCCGGGGCAGCATCTTGGTGGAGCCGACGTAGTCATCGTCGTCGGCATCGAGTTGGCCGTGCGGGATGATTTGAATCTGGTGTCTGGCCCGGGGAGGTCCAGGGTGCTCGTAAATGGCGGCGACATCCTTCGATTCTCCCTATTGGCTTGCGATGTTTGCGCCACTGCCTCCACCACGGACAGGTAGAAGAGGTTCTCCTCAGGCATCATGCGGCTCAGCCAGTACGAGCCGCCGACGCGGAGATCCTTCATCACCACGTTGATGAATTGCCGGGCAGCGAATCAACCTGTGATTGAGTTGGTTAGGTGGACAGTGGTATCCTCAACCCATCAAGGTTCAAATCCTGGTGCTCGCATTATTCCTGGATTTATTTCAGGATTTCCGGCGATGCGCTTTCAGTGGGAGGAGACGTTCCCATCGACGACGAGGCGCCTACGGTGACTTCGTAAATCTCAAGATGATATGCCGGCTCAGTCTTTCGGAGGTGCTCATAGGGGTAGGGTGTACGTGTGTGCGTTCATAGGGATGAGTGTATGCGCGTGTATATGAGCGCTTGTGTCTGTACTGATGCTCAAAAAAAAACTGTCGGGCAAACATGTCCGCAGTCCTCCTGCCGGCAGCAGGCCGGAAGACCGGGGTCGAAGCTGGATTCGTTAAGATGAAAGAGGACTTCGACTAAAGGTGCGATGGTTGGAGGATTTCGGAGGGGCAGCGGCGGCGATAAGGGCTGGAGTCTGAGACTTAGGTTTGAAGATTTTAACACCGGTGAAATATTCAAACATCACCCCCAAAAGTTTCGGCCCTCGCGTTGTCCCCGTGGGTAACTCGAGGGCGGCTAGGGTTATCGCTCGCCAATAGCTCTTTCTCCTCATCTTCCTTGCCAATGCCAGAGGCAACCAACGGCCTCGCTCGCATGGTCGCCGGTGAAGGTGGCGGCGAAACCTCGACTGCTTCCTGCTTTTGGTTGATGGCCCATGGACTCCGAGGAGGTGCCCCTTGAGCGGCAGGGGCGCACGGGAGTGGGTCGGGGTCCTCGACCATGTGGATGGCGTAGGCATGTCACTACCAGAATAACTGGCGATGCCGACGGCCGAACCTATGCCGACGACCCCCGTCGACATAGATAGGCCTATCCCGACAGCCCAGCCCAGGCCGTCGGCATAGAAAAGCCGTCGGCGTATATCCATCTATGCCGACGGACCCCGTCGGCAAAGCTCAGCCGTCAGCGTCGCGAGAAATATGCCTACGGTGGCCGTCGGCATAGAGGAGCCCGTCGGCATAGCACGTGGGCCTGGCTACCCGGGCGGAAACGGCCTTTTGACGGCGTCAGTCTACGCCAACGGTGAGCGTGGTGTGTGGCCGGGAAACAATATCACATGGGAACCAACATTCAAAGAAAAATTCATGAAAACCATGTTCAAAGGTTTCGAAGAAAATCTAAAAAAATATATGAGATGTTAAGAGGGCGATCATGTTCTATTGCAATGTGAAATACCAATAGAACATCATTCTCTTAGTATCCCATCTTTTTTGAGATTTTTTCGAAACTTCAAAACATCTTTTTTGCATGGTTTTCAATGGTTTCCCCGAATAATGGTTACCATGTGATATTCCCCCGCTTGGCAGGTGGGCGGCTTCGGCCAGTGGCGGCTCAAGATGGCACTGGGGCCTAGAAATTCGTGTCCTCATGGATTTTTTATCCTATTAGGGGACAGGTGATGGGCCTATTTCTATCCCCGCGAGGCTGCTCATGGGTAACATCTAAAACCCATAAGGTTTCGCGGGTGCAATCCCGTCGGAGCACTACCCACACCCAAAACCTGCCAAACCCGTGAAACATAAGGCATGTAGTCCTGAGAATAGACCTGGGTTGGCCAAAAGCCCATTATCCCGGCTCTGTGCACAAATTAAAATAACACTTGTAGCTGCCAGCTTACTACAGTCCCTCATCTAAACCGCAGACCCAGCCCCAAAAATCTCGAATCCACGCACCCATATGCTTACCTCCGAGTGCCGCCTCCCAAATGTTGCTATTGTTTCTAATGACCGCTCGCGGGGATGAGTTCCCCCGTGTAGGGGAAACCAGATAGGGATGGGAAACCTGGAGGGTCGGGGACATGGATGGGCAAGCAAAACCCAACGGGTTTCGTCCCCTTTGCCATCTTGAGTGGCAGCCCCAAAAATGGGCAAAGTCCCGAGCGATTGGGCTAGGTCGCTAGTGTAGCTATACAAAGCCCAATGGGTTGTGGCCCGCCCAACCATGTGATTTTGTACATTGTGCATCTACTCCCGCACCTTCAAACAAGAGCCCACAAGCTATTTTCTTTTGTAAGCTCCGCCACTGGGCCAGGCCCTAGGTTAGCACTGTAGCTATAGTGATTTGCTATAGTCACGAAGTGGTTGGGCCTCACGCAGGCCACACCCATGGGACCTCCTACGTGATGTGCTCTGCGGCATATTGCCACCGCGACGCACACACGGAGCCCCGACCGGGCTGGCCCATTTAGGCATCGTGACGATATAAAAATATAGCGAAAAATCCGACTGACAAGGGAATCGAACTCCTTACCTCCAGCTCGGGAGGCATTATCGCTAGCCACTCGGGCTGGCGACTCCTACTGACATTCAAATAAGCGAAACCTAGTAAAGAATGTAAAGACAGAAATCCGATATTTTTCAGAGTTTTCGATCATTCTCTTGGAAATTATGGACAAAGTTATAAAAATTTGAGCAATGTTTGAAAGCGTGAAATAGAATTTTGAAATATTGAACAAACTTTGAACACTTATCGAAACATGTGATTTTTTTTAAATTAGAACACAAATTTAAAAACATGAACAATTTTTAAAAACTATGAAGAATAATTCGAAAATGTGAACATATTTTGAAATTCAGAACATTTTTTGAAATTTTGAACAAAAAATTGAAAACACGGACAGTTTTTGAACTCTATAACATATTTGTAAAATGCGAACATTTAACAACTTCCAGAAGATTTTTGAAAAAATGGACATATTTTAAATTTGAGAACAAAATTTGAAAAGGGGAACATATTTCGAAGTGTTGAATGTATCTTCTATATCTAAATAGCTAGCCCCCACTAACTATTTCTATCAGCATGCAAGCATGCCACATCATCCCCCAATATGCATGAGACAAAGGCCCACCCCCACTATCAGATGTCTCTGAACATGCAAGCATGCCACTTAATCATCAAACATGCATGAAAAAAACACTCATCTGAACATGCAAACATACACAAGAATTTCATTCGATTATGCTATTCATATTTAATAACCATTCTACAACTATATAGTACTTGAACATAATAAATTATATGTATTTTCTGTTTTAGTTTTTTATATTATTACTTCAAATATTCATGTTTCATACAACAAATCACACTGAAATATGTTGCAAAATATTCCTGCAACAACATGCGGGGTATCATCTATTATAGGAAAGGCAAACAAATTCTGAAAATTTTGGAGTTTTATTAAAATCCAAAAATTTATTTAAAAAAACACGAATAACTTTATGAAACGCAAATATATTTTTTGAAACTTGAACATTTTTTGAAAATGTGAACACATTTTTAAAGGCAAAAAATTTTCCTAAAATTTCAACAAAAGCATTTTTTGAAATTATGAACATTTTTTGAAAATCATTAAGATTTTTTAACACCTGAACATTTTTTGAAAATTTTGAACACAAGCATTTGCATCATTTTATGAAAACAAGAACATTTTTTGAAATTATGACTTTTTTCAAAATACATTTTTTTTAAAATTTGTACATTTTTTAAAGGCAAGAACACTTTTTCTAAATGTATGAACAATTTTCGAACATGAACTTAGTTTAAAAAGGATAAATAACGTTGGAAAGAAAAAAGAAACAGAAAATGAAAAAAAGAAAAGAAACAGAAAAAAAGAAAACAGAAAAACCAGTAAAAGAAAAAAAACCTGTTCAGGAAACCTTCTAGAAGGTTTCCAAAACCAGCTGGCTAGTGACGGTTGGACGCGCAAAAACTGGGCCGGCTCTTTACGTCGCTGCTCGGTTGCTCGCCTATGCGAAGCGCCGGCGGTTTGACGCAAAGAGCATCAAATAGGATATTCCACGCCCATGCTGCATGGGGTCTGGATCAGCCGTTGGTCTAGCGCAACGTTAGATCTGAAGGTCCGCTCCTCTTTCCCTTTTTGGTTCACATCCCGCCGGGTCTAGTGTCGATGACCTTGTTTCATCGGGCTGCTGGTGGCTAGGCTTGGTGGTGAGAGTTGGGTTTGGAGAAATCCTTGGTTGGCTTGGCCGATCATGTCTGTGGCATATACATATACACTGATAAAAAATGTTATAAATTTGAGGAACTAGAAGTCGAAGATGACAACATTCTTTTGAATCCAATTCTAAATTATACTAGAAATATGGAAAGGCCATGAGGATGGGAAAACAAAACAAACATTTTTAATTAAGTTCTCCTTTTTTTTTGGAAATTTCTTACCATCCTTTCATTTTTTACACAATATTTTTTTAGAATGCTATCTGTAAAAATATATTTGTTTGCAAACCAAAAATAGTATAATTAATATTCCTTACAATAGATATACTACATGCGGAAACGACAGATCTGCAAGGACATTCACAATATGCAGACGACCACAAAATTTCACCTTCATGCACGGTGTTGTAGACTTAGAAAAGAACTATTCATGCAGCCATATGAACAACCAACCGTCCCTCCTCAACTCATGTTCTATTTATTGACTAAATAAATTTTCAGTCCACTGTTTTCAGGAAAATAATAATTTCTAGAATAATTTTATGTCTGGAAATTAAGCAATACTGCAGGGTTACCATGATACATGACTTTCAGAGGAACACGAATATGGGAGTACATTTGTTCTGGGACGGTGAATTTATTAGAAGACTTACCAATAAGCACCATCTTACCTTGACCCCTGATTATACAGCTCAAATTAGCCTCACCATGCTATTTATTTGATCCCTTCATGTATGTTACTCTCATACAAGTTATAATGCTCGGAGAAAATTGGAGTCACAGCCGCCTGCTGGTACACTATCTTGCTACTTACTGTGAGGTTATCCTCTATAATTTTACGATTATTATCTTTCCAATGCCTTCAGCAATTATGTTTGCAGATGAATGAATACTTGCATTATTTTGCATCCCATCTATACACGTTTATTGGTTCTTCTTATGGATTATTGTTAAATTTTGCTATCTAATTTCCTACAATAGAACAATGAAACACGGATGGTTATGGTACATGGAGGGCCAGAGTTTCACTATTCATTTTGTCATGCACGCTCAAAACAAAACCAAAAGATATCATCGGATTGTAGCACTGTAGGTTGTTTCCCTAGTTAGCCCTATGGGATGTCGTGCACACTTCAAGTTTAAAACTTTCCTTCCAGTTGTTGAAAAACATGTTGCCTCACTATCGTGCCTCGCTTTTGTAGGAGATCTTGCAGCTTCCGCTCATCGGCGATCTTAATGGAGTGGCTAAACAAAATATTCAGATAAATATGAAGAGTCTATTCTCTCATTTCAGTTTTTTTGAAGAACCAAGAATGCCAAGTACAAGTCAACTTCGAATTGTTTCTTTGCTACGAATGAAAAAGATAAAATCATGTGAGGAGGGAATTTCTAGACAAGGTACAACCAATAGGTATAAGCCTTTCAAAAAAGTTATCATGCCAATATAAATAAATAAATTAGTTTTGTTTCTGTACGGTACTGCTTCCTTAGCAAATAAAATAGTTATACCGATGTATGCTATTCATCATGCCTTTTTGGATGTGCTTTACCTGTACTATCATATGCCCATACATTATTTTTCCCGTTGTTAAGATTTGGCTACACGAATTTGAACTTCTTTGTAGGAGAACAAATGCCTCATCTGGATCAACTATAGGCTAACCAAGTGTACTAGAATTACTTCAATGCTCATAAAATCCAACATAGTTACTTGGGAGAGGAATCGGTGCATGTTACTGATAATTCTATTTATGTTTGTGCATAAATATGTTTGCTCATCATTTCAAATGTAAATATGAATATTCCATTAGATCTCCAAAATCAGCATTTAAAATTTAATTGTAATGTTTAGCATTTCAAGCTGTATTTAATATTCATTCATACGATATATGCTTTTCTTTGAATCTGTTCATGGAAACCACAAAGTCCCGCAGCAATGCGCTGAATCCTCGTACAAATCAATGAGGTGGTGTAGCTAGGAATCAAATATTTACGATCTCTCGACTGAGAAATAGAAATTAGATACCACAACTGAGTTTTGTAATGTAAATTGTTGCATCATGTTCTTTTAGAAAATCCTAGGAGAGCACTCAGACAATGATACATATGTCATCCATTCATCCATAACCTCTACACTAAGTGTGATCTTCGCTCAATATTTTTTTCGGATTAAAAGTTCAATAGAACATAGTGTTACTTCTATTGTTATGGTTCCCTGGTATTTGACTGCAACAAAATAACTAATGTTTCTTTGATATCGTATTTCTTACCCACAAAAGGTAGTTCACGGTCATAGTATTTTCCGAACTTTCTCACTGAATTGCCTTGAGCATTGAAGGGGGTGCAAAGAAGATGGTGCTGGTGCAACTCTGGCATAGTCCTATATTGAGGCTGCAGATGAGGCTTTTGAGGAAAATAGTTCTAAGAAATACTAATTCCTTACAATCTTTTCATCTTTTACCAAGGTAAAAACAATTTTTTGTACTATAAGTCATGGTGCAAGGTGAAGGTGTATGATGTGCTGACCTTTACATTATTATGTTCTGTCGGTTCGATAGCTCTCTCACGCATGTGGTTACTGATAATAATGCCATTCCCACAGATTAGTATGATGGAAATTGAAGCATTTTTATTAAATATTTATTTGAATTATTATTTGTGAGCATGCGGACATCATTATTTTTTTTTCAATATATAGTGCATTCCACTTCAACTTTCTGGTATGTCTGTCCTTAAGGCTTTCCTCTCCTCTCTTCTTTAGATTGCCACTATCATATTGTGTTTGTCCATCACAATGATGCAAGTACGGGGGTGATCCTCCTTTCGTAAAAAAAATACATATTGTGTGTCGACTTCTCATAAATTGGATTTGCAACAGGGATGTATTTTAGTTTTGGTCCTATGACGTTCTAAACTTCAATGGTGGTTCAACATGATTTGTGTATCAAACCATCTTATCTAATTTTTACATGGATTGATGTTCTCTTATATTTGCCGATTTGGGTCGTTTCATAATTGACTCCAGAAGACTAACATTTGTATGTAGTCAACAATTTTCATCAATCAGCCATCCGTATCTACGGCAATCCTTTTATTGCAATTTAATTAACTTTATTCTTTCCTCGCACATTAAGGATCTCTACTCTTTATAAAGGAAATATTTGAGTTTGGTTACGTACAAGTGTATAATACATGGTTTACTTTTTTCTTTTGCTCGGAGGAACGCAAGATTATCTTAACTGAAAACATGTATTTTTTTAGGGACCAAACTCATGTATTCGGTATTCCTACAGATAATTCTTCCATATATCCACACTGAATGGCTTACTCATATTTCCGCAGCAACGCGCGGGATATCATCTAGTTCTAAAAAAAAGTGTACCCACCCATGAAAAAACATGTACCTTGTCCGGTTTATACATGTTTCCCTTTTTTCAGTCAACAAATGTCCGGTATATAATAGATATACGTTGGAATATTCCGACAGAGATACAGTGTACTGCAGGGTAGATACAGAAAACTGGTAGGGGCCTAAGTGCAAAAGTGCTGCGCTGACCCGACTAGGCCTAGAAGCTGCAGAGTTATTTCGGACCGACCGAGTTGATTTGATCGGTGAGACCGAGTTGGTCCGGAAAATTACCAGAGAGTTGGCAACGTTCACTCAGTTGGACCGAAGCAAACCAATCGGTGAGACCGAGTTGATCCGAGAAATTGCAGAAGGATACAGAGAGTTGGCAACGTCCACTTGGTAGGATCGAAACGAACCAATCGGTGGGACCGAGTTGATCCGGGAAATTACCAAAGATTCCTGTGCGAGTTAGGTTAGGGTTTTTTATGTTTTGGACGGAATTTTTAGTCCTTTTCTTTTACGGGAAGTCCGGCCGCCTCATAAATAGATAAGAGGTGACGGCCGATTGAACAACACGCAATCGAACAATCAATCCACCACTTTTACCTTTACTTTTATCTCTCTTCCTTGTTCTTCTTCTTCTCGTTCTTCGTTCGTTCTTCTTCATTGCAGGGCGGCGAACCTCGAGGCCCTAGGGGCAGGCCGACCTAGGGCAACCCATAGCCGCCGCGCCCTGACGGGGTCCCTCCCGGGCGTGTGTGGTTTCGGGTCTACAAAAACGCCTGCCGGATTGCTTGCGTACCGCGCTTCCGGACGGGTCTCCTTTGACATGAGTTGTGGTGCATCACCCTCGGCGTTGGAGGTACACAATGACATGTTTGTGTGCGAACAATAATTACATATGAAGTATATAATGTGACTAAATATATGATAAAAAATTACATGAATTAGAGACAAAGGCCTTGTATACAATCTTGTATAGGCTCTAGCCCACACTCCAGAGTCAGACCTTCTACTTATTCCTCTCCATACATAAAGGGGAAATTGTTCGGCTTTTTCTCTCTCTTGTATGACAATGATCAAATACATCCATTCTTCCATGCGTGTTGGTGTACATGGTGTTGAGATATGTATTTAGCACATGTATTCTTGTACTCCAAGTCTCCTACTTGTGTATAGTTGAGGATATGACTTGCCCTATGTACTATATATACTTGTGCATATGCACCTATCAATACATTGAGAGTTGCATCATATTCCTCTACATGGTATCAGCCTAACCCTCGGTCCCAGCCCTAGCCGCGCCGCCGTCGCCTCTCCAGGCCGCCGCCGCTCCCGCTGCACCGCGCCGCCGCCTCCCCGGCCGCCGCGCCTCCTCCCTCCCTCCACCACCAACCCCTCCCCGCC
>NC_041385.1:717864811-717869275 GCF_002162155.2 Triticum dicoccoides
GCCGCCATCCTCCACCGCTGCCATGTCGGCCCTCGGCACCTCCTCCTCCTCCAGCGCACCCCCTAGCAACCCGTTCGACTCCTCCTACGGGTCCGAGCCGGATGAGCCCCAAGCTGCCGACATCCGCAACATCCACCTCTCCGATCACGTCCCCATCATCCTCTCCCACACCTCCGCAAACTACTATGCCTGGAAAACCTACTTCAATCCCCTCTTCCGTGAGTACAACCTTCGTGATCATGTGGACGGTCTTGCCAATTTCTTCGCCGGCGCCCACGACGCTAACTGGCTCGCCATCGACGCCACCCTCATCCGGTGGTTCTTCCTCACCGTCTCTCCGGACATCTTCCACACCGTCGTTCGCGATGGGGACGATGCTTACATGGTGTGGACCAAGATCAATGGCCTCTTCACTGACAACAAGCTTCAACGGATTGTTTTCTTGCAGCAGGAATTTTTTGGGTGTCACCAGAACGACTCCACCATCAACGCTTTTTGTCTCCGGTTCAAGACCCTCTCCGACGAGCTCAATGACGTCGGGTTCAAAGTGGGCGACGAGCTTCTCCTCTCGACGCTCACCGTCGGCCTCAACGAGGACTTGGCAACGCAGCCTCCAACCTCACCCTCATGGCCAACCCCACTTATGAGCGGGTGGTGGCCTATCTTCGTCTTGAGGAGCGACGGATGAAGCACCTCCGCACCCGCGCCGTCCACACCGTGCTAGCCGCCGGACTCTCCACCGGCGCCTCTACACCACCCTCGGTTCCCCGTCTTCCGGCCGTCCCGCACCCTATGCCGGTGCCGCAGCTGCCCGAACCACCCCGCAACGGTGGCAACGGCGGCAACCGTCACCGTGGTCGCGGCGGTCAACGCCAAGGCGGAGGCAAAGGTGGTGGCAGCGGTGGTCAAGCTCCTCAGCAGCAACCCCCGCCACCCTGGGCCGGTGGCTACAACCCCTGGACGAGGGTCGTGCACGCATACAACATGCCCGTGCCGCGGCCCCCCGCCCCGGGCATCCTCGGCCCCCACCAGGCGCTCCTGGCCGCGCCTCTCGGCGCCCCTCCTGCCGCGCCCTCCTATGGCGCGTACGGCGCCCCCTACTACAACCCGGCCCTTCTAGCGGCGCTGCAGCAGCCGCCACCCTACTCCGGTGGTGGCGGCGATTGGATCATGGACTCCGGTGCCACCGCTCATATGTCCGCTCATCCGGGTAACCTCTCCTCCGTCCATCCCACTTCCACTCCCTCCCACATCATCATCGGCAACGGTGTTGGTCTTCCCATCTCCCATGTCGGTTCTGCACCCTTTCCTTCTAACTGTCGACCTCTCTCTCTTAATAATGTCATTGTTTCTCCTCATCTCATTCAGAATTTAGTTTTCGTTCGAAATCTTTCTCGTGATAATTTTGTAACTGTGGAATTTGATGAAGTTGGCTTTTCCGTTAAGGACGCTCGCACTAGGATGATTCGTCACCGCTGTGACAGTCCCGGCGAACTCTACCCAGTTTAGTCGCCGTCATCTCCGGGTGGTCCTCGAGCCTTTTCCGCCGGCGTCGATCTTTGGCATGCTCGTCTCGGGCATCCTAGCACTTCTTCACTTCATCAAATAATGAGAGGATTTACTTTTTCATGTAATAAAACGGCTGCTCACTCATGTGAAGCCTGCCGATTAGGCAAACATGTTCGCCTTCCTTTTAGTTCCTCTTCCACAGTTGCATCCTTTCCGTTTGAGTTAATTCATAGCGATGTATGGACATCTCCAGTACCTAGTAATTCTGGTTATCTTTATTATCTTGTCATACTGGATGATTACTCTCACTTTGTGTGGACATTTCCTCTTCGTAGGAAATCCGATGTTGCCGCTACTCTCATTGCATTCTATGCTTATGTCTCCACACAGTTCGAGCGACCCATACTCGCGCTTCAGACCGACAACGGGAAAGAATTCGACAATCTCACCATCCGCCATCTTCTTTCCTCCCAGGCACCGTGTTTCGTCTCATGTGTCCACACACCTCCCAGCAGAATGGCCGTGCCGAGCGCATCCTACGCACCCTCAATGAGTGTGTGCGCACCCTTCTTTTCCATGCCTACATGCCCTCTCGGTTTTGGCCCGGTGCCCTTGCCACCGCCACCCTCCTCCTCAATCTCCGGCCATGCCGTCCGCGCTGGAACTATGCGCCTCACCATCCCTTATATGGCACTCCTCCCTCCTACGATGGTCTCCGTATTTTCGGTTGCGTTGCTACCCCAACACCACCGCCACCACCGCTCATAAACTCTCTCCTCGTTCCGTTCCATGTGTCTTCCTTGGTTACCCGGCTAACACTAAGGGTTATCGCTGCTACGACCCTGTGTCTCACCGTGTCATCACCTCACGACACATGTACTTTGATGAGCTTGTGTTTCCCTTTGCACAGGAACAGGTGGTGCCGTCTTCCCCTCCCACGGAGGGCTCTCCTCCGCGCCGCCGCTAGCTGTCGACCTTGGGTGCTTCGGCAGCCCCGCCCACGGCTCCCTCCTCCGGATCGGGGCCATCCGCGGCTCCCTCCTCCGGCTCGACGCCCTCGTGTCCTAGAGCCGCGTTGACGTCGTCCACATCGCCCCGGTCCCCCGCCATGCATGCTGGGCCGCATGTTGGGCCGCCGGCTGGGTCGACCTCTCCTGGCGCCGCCTCCCCTCGTGCGGCCTCTCCTGGCGCGGCTTCGACCCCGCCTCGGTCGCCCACCCCGTCGCCTGGCTCGGCCTCGACTTCCGCTCGGCCTGCCTCTCCCCTCGACGACGTGGAGGCCACCACCTCTCCTGTGGATGCCGTGGATGCCACGGCCTCACCGCCACCCGCGGCTGCTCCGACGGCCATGCACGTCACCCGCTCGCGCACCGGTGTCTTTCGCCCGAGTTCCCTCTATGTGGATGACTACGTCTGCACCGCCTCGACGTCCGCTCCTTCCCTGCTGTCGTCCTTAGTTCGGGCCGCTCTCCGTGACCCTCTCTGGATGGCCGCCATGCAGGAGGAGTTCGACGCTTTGCAGCGGAACCGGACTTGGCAGCTTGTTCCCCGTCCCCGGCACGCTAACGTGATCACCAGGAAGTGGGTCTTCAAACACAAGCTTTGTCCCGACGACACTCTTGATCGCTACAAGGCGCGTTGGGTTGTTCGTGGTTCCCGGCAACACGTCGGTGTGGACTTCACCGACACCTTCGCCCCGGTTGTTAAGCCCGGGACGATCCACACTGTTTTATAGTTAGCGGTCTCTCGTGCCTGGCCGGTTCATCAGATGGACGTCTCCAACGCGTTTCTGCATGGTCATCTTGAGGAGCAGGTCTTCAGCAGCCCACGGGGTTTGTTGACCCAGTGTGTCCTGATCATGTGTGTCTGCTCTCACGCTCATTGTATGGGCTCAAGCAGGCTCCTCGTGCCTAGTACCAGCGCATCGCAGCGTTTCTTCACCAACTCGGCTTCCGCTCTACACGCTCCGATGCTTCGCTGTTTGTTTATCACCAGGGCACCGACATGGCATACTTTCTGCTCTATGTTGACGACATCATCCTGACGGGTTGCACCTCTGAGCTTCTTCGCCGGCTTACTGATCGTCTTCGTGTTGAGTTTGCCATCAAGGACTTGGGTCCGTTGCACTACTTCCTCGGTGTTGAGGTGGTGCGTCGTCCTGATGGTTTCTTTCTTCATCAACGGAAGTACGCACATGAGCTCCTCGACCGTGCTGGAATGCTTAACTGCAAACCGGCCACCACTCCTGTCGACACGAAGGCCAAGCTCTCTGCTACTGATGGTACTCCCGCTCCGGATGCTGGCTTCTACCGGTCCTTTGTTGGTGCTCTCCAGTACCTCACTCTCACTCGACCGGAACTTCAGTACGCGGTTCAGCAGGTTTGCCTGCATATGCATGCTCCTCGAGACGTTCACTGGACTGCTGTTAAGCGGATTCTCCGCTACATCCGTGGTGCTATGGAGCTTGGTCTTACTCTGCGCGCCTTCACTGCCACTGATCTGGTCGCCTACTCCGACGCCGACTGGGCTGGCTGCCCGGACACCCGTCATTCTACTTCGGGTTACTGCATCTTCCTTGGACCATCCCTGGTGTCGTGGTCGTCCAAGCGGCAGCCCACCGTCTCGCGGTCTAGCGCCGAGGCTGAGTACCGCGTTGTGGCTAACGTTGTTGCTGAGTGTTCCTGGCTTCGTCAGCTTCTTCACGAGCTCTCATGTCCTGTTGAGAAGGCCACGGTCATCTACTGCGAAAACACCACCGCCGTCTACCTCTCCGCCAATCCGGTTCATCATCGTCGCACCAAGCACATTGAGCTTGATATCCATTTTGTTCGGGATCAGGTGGCTCTTGGCCATGTCCGTGTTCTGCATGTTCCCACCTCCCAACAATTTGCCGACATCATGACCAAAGGCTTGCCCACGACGTCTTTCGAGGAATTCCGGTCCAGTATCTGCGTC
>NC_041385.1:717869630-717878300 GCF_002162155.2 Triticum dicoccoides
GTTGAGATATGTATTTAGCACATGTATTCTTGTACTCCAAGTCTCCTCCTTGTGTATAGTTGAGGATATAACTTTTCCTATGTACTATATATACTTGTGCATATGCACCTATCAATACATTGAGAGTTGCATCATATTCCTCTACCACACAGTTGCACATGCCAATGTGGATCTGCACTCTAATCACTTCTACAACATACATTCAAAACTCTGTCTAGCGAGGACAACAAACAACAATAGAAGTTCCAGGGAGAGAAGCAGGAAGCATGAGACAATCCTCGCGGCGGCGGCATCGGACGCGGCGGACGTGGCCATCCCTGTCACCGCCCCAGTTCGTGCGGGGTCCGAGGCGAGCAAGCAAGTCAGCTACGGCGAAGAAGGAGGCAAGTTTCTATAAGATTGAATAGAATATATGCACGATTTGGAATGGCCGACGTTGTAGGATAAATTAGTACTCCCTCCTATATTTTTTAGGCTCCCTTCTATATCTTTCGTTTACAATTACATGCAGTCTGAAATTCCGAATCTAATACAGATGCATAAGGCCTTATTAGTTATTACCAAGAAACCTGTGGAAAATGAGGCGGCGGCGAAGCAGTAGCTAGCGCGGGTGCGTCACCTGTGGTATTGCAGGCAATCATGGCCTTGGACAAGCTCGCTGGAATCAAGTCAGGTGAGGCATTCGATATTCCAGACACCAATTTCTTCTTGCAAATTTAGAAAAGGGAGGTTTTTTTCTTAGAAAAGGAGGATGACCCCCGGCCTCTGCATCTGGGCGATGCATACAGTCAGTTTATTAATTATTCTCACAAGATCTTACAAAGGCATACAACAGTAAAACTAAAGCCACCGTCTAAGCAACAATCGCTACACCTATCCAATTGATGAAGGGGCGCAGATAGTCTGGGCCTAATACCAAACAGACATCGCAGCCAAACATAAACATCTAAGACATGAGGTCCCAACCAGGACGCCTGCCGGGTATAGGGCACCTACCAGTCCGGCGCACTCCTCAACCAGGACGCCTGTCGGGTATGAGGTCGTCGCAGCCACCTGCCACCAATCCATCTTCAGTGTTGTACTGCTGCATAAACCTTGTCCGGTCTAACTGTCGTCGACGCCACCATGACGGCAGACAGCGCCACCTCCCTGCGCGAGTTCATCTCCGCGCATCGCACTCCGAATCTCCACAGCGCCATGCCGCCAAGATCCGTCGCCATCAATGTATAAGATGAAGTACCATTCCACCAAAGAAACTATCCTCTGTTCCCCGAGCCCGTGTGTACCTCCATGAATGATGCCCCCAAGGGGGAAACGACAACAGAGCGCCGCCATCATCTGATCAACTGATCTAGGGTTTCCCCCGGAGGTAGCATAGAATGACGTTGAACTTCTCCACGGCGATGCCTTCAAGAAGGGAACGACACAGATAGCGCCGCCACCGCCGGCCTTTGCAGTAGTCAAAAGCAAGTTTTCACTCAGATCTGTTTAAAGAAACTTCATCTCTCGTGCACGGGCCGTCGCGTCCTGCGACGTCCCCGGGAGCGAGATCCCAAGATCCTCCGCCATCGACGCCGCCACAAGGACCCACCACCCGACCGTCATCCCTAAAGGGGACGGCGCCACCACCGTGCTCGTATCCGGCATCACGCCAACGCCTTCGGCCGCCCCCAATCAGATCGGTGAAGGAGGATAGCCAACGTGAGCGCCCACCACCGCTTAGGGCTACCGGACGGCGCCCGATCCCGACCACCCGAAGGAGAAACGATCTGGGGCAGGAAACTCCAGATCCGCCGCCGCCAGCCCCCACAGCGCCACCGGGATCCCATCGGGCCGCCGCCCGAGCGCGCCAACTCCGCCTCCATGTTGTACGCCTAGGGACGTCGATGCATCTCAGCCAGAGGATCCCCTCGTGAAGAAAGGAGGAAGGTCCGTCGTCCGCCGTCCGCCAGGCGAGCTTCGCTCGCCGGCCTCCTTCGGCGGCGGCGGGGAAGAAGGGGAGGAGGGAGGTCGAGGGCGGCGGCGGTTGGGGCGCCCTAGTCGCCCCCCTGGAGGCGACGCGAGCGAGCATTGGGTTACCTGTTGGTAATTGATTTTGCTCCAGAAAAGGGAGGTTGAGACATCATTTCCATTTCCCCAATTCTCCAATCTGTAGGGCAGCAAGATAACGACGAATGCGGTAGCGAGAAATGATGGTTCTCCTGATCTGCCATTCACTGGTATCTTCTAAGGCATTCCTGATGTCTCTTTTTGGTTCTTAAATTTTTGTCATACATTTTTCTGCCAATGAATAGTTCATCTCCTAAATATGTATACCTTAGTTGTGTTTGTCTTAGGAGCGTGACAAAGTAACCCCAGACAAGTTGTTTCTAGACATAGATATTTAGCTCACCACTAAAATCACAACTTCATCAGATTCTAAACCTGAAGGTAGTGTGCTTTCCCTTTTATTACACATGCTCCAGAATACTAATTATAGCAGACAAAATAATGATTTTTTTAGTAGGAATGTGAACTGATGGGAGGGTATGATCTTCACTGGCGTCAATGTTGCTACCTGGTCAGGTTAACTAAGGTTGCCTATATATAAGTCTTTTGCTTTGATCATGCTCATATTTGTGGTGTTTTACACAAAAATAAGAGCACACAGCTGAGGAGTTAAAATGTTAATTGATGGCAATATCGTCTTCCTACAATATTACAATTACTGCTATGCTATCAAGCTACAAACATTATAGTTTATGAA
Source organism: Triticum dicoccoides (assembly GCF_002162155.2). Taxonomy (NCBI): domain Eukaryota; kingdom Viridiplantae; phylum Streptophyta; class Magnoliopsida; order Poales; family Poaceae; genus Triticum; species Triticum dicoccoides. Next base: position 717,872,377 of record NC_041385.1, read on the forward strand.
TTAATGGATATTAAATATCTAAACATGAAACATTGGTGTATGACTATTTATTTAAAAGTAAGTAATGTACCCAGAGAACTTAGTTGTTCTCACCATCCTCCTATGTTTTAGTACTTTATACACCAAAATAAGAGCACGTAATTGAAGATTTATAACTGTTAAGTGGTTGCAACGCTATCTTCATGCAAAACATAAATTCTTATGCCTCCTATTTCATTGCTTCAATGCAATCTAACGCTGTAGGCAGTAGGCTGTTAAGCCTTCAAGCTACAAACATTATAATTTATGGATTATAATGCTGATAAGATGAATCACTATTGTATATATTATATCAAAGTAATAAATGTACAGAGACCTTATTTGGAATGACCGGAATCAGATCCAGAGTTTTTTTTACGGGTAATGGCAGTCGTTCTGTCAATTCATAAAGTAGAGGGAAAAGAACCAAGGTCCCAGGGTATCATACACATCATCTCCAAAGCCGGAAGCTGGCTGAGTGAGAGCACCACAAAGCTCAAATATAAATAGATAGATTACAATTGATTTTTGTGTACAACTGCATTGCAGTTCTGTTGTATATATGGTGATAGAATTGTTGATAATGTGTACTGTCGTGGTTCTAAGTCTGACAGTAGTGTAGGGGGTAGGAATGGAGAGGCAAGATCCTACCTATAGAGTAGTTGTATACGCAATGGATTTACGAGTTCAGGCCCTTCTCGGAGGAAGTAATAGGCCTACGTCTCGGAGCCCGGAGGCGGTCGACTGGATTATGTGTGTATGAGTTACAGGGGTGCGAACCCTTTACACTGAGGAGGGGGGTGGCTTATATAGAGTTCGCCAGACCCCTCCGGCCCTCAGTTATGTAGGGTTTAAGGTACATTAAGATCGGGCGTTACTGATAACGCCAAAAATAAAGTGCTATGATGACCATAAAAGCTACTTAATGACCGACCGTTTGGGTACAGAGTGACTTTAGATCTCCCGACCGTCGAGTGGTTGGCTTCATGGTCGAGTGGTTGGCTTCATGGTCGAGTGTCTTCGAGTCTGTCGAGTGGAACACTTCTGAGTCGATTGACAGGTGGTTTCTTCTAGAGATGTCCTTGGGTAGGGTAGTTTGGACAGGTCCATGACCCTACCCTAGGTACATAGCTTCATCATTAGCCCCCGAATGGATCGGGGTTCGAGTGGGGAAGGAGTTGAGAACTCTTCCGACCCATTTTTTGCGCTATGAGTGTATGTGACTCTGGATCCAAGAACTTGAGTAACGACACCAACTTCTTTTTCGGTCGCCTTGATCCATTCTTGGTGTCAGTCGAGTGAATTCCTTTACTTGGAAAGTTCCGAGTGACAGTGTGGAGGATATCCTCCATCTGACAAGTTGCTCTGCTGCTCGCGGATTTTGCGGGATTCGAATTTTGGGAAGCGCGCGGGGCGGAGGAGGCCGCAGTAATCAGACGGGATGGGGCGGAGACGCCTCGATCTCTGCACCATCTTTTTCGCCACGTATCGCGCGCGCGACTATTGTGGGATTTGACAGGATCGTCCGGGCCTACAGGCCAGTCACTCGGGAGCAACTCCATATAAGCTGCCGGCTCAGGGCTTTTGAACAGTGTGCCTTCATTTCCCCTCTTTCTTCTCGAATCTCTCCGCCACTTCCGCTTCCATCCCAGTGCCGTCGGTCCGTTTGAGCTTCGTTTGCGGCGATGGTGAAGGAGAAGACGGCGGCCCTGGAGCACGCGAAGAAGACGGTGGCGCAGGCGAAGAAGTCCGGCCGGGGCGGATCTTCCTCGAGGTCTGCCTTGCCGCGGGGCTGGATCCAGGGCGATTGGATGCCCTCGGTGATTCGTCAGGATGAAATTGACGACCTAGTCGAGGGGGGACTCATTCCTCATGGATCTGCGCGCCTCTCGGGGAACGAGATCGAGCCGCAGCCTCTCGAGGTGAGTGTGTCCTCATCGCCACTCACGTCGACCGCGGATTCTCCCTGCCCCCTCATCCTTTTTTCCGGAGTTTCTTGAACTTTTTCGGAGCGCAACTCCATCACTTTACTCCAAATTCCATCGTGTACCTTGCTGCCTTCATGTCGCCGTGCTAGAATTTCTTGGGTTGCCATCCTCATTGGGGCCTCTTCAAGCACATTTTTACTTGCCGTTCTCAGTCGGTTAAGAAAGCCAAGTCGAGTGATGATAAGACGCAAGTGATTCAGATGTGCGGGGGTCTTGGGATCCAGATGAGAAGCAAAAGTTCTTTTCCAACTATGATTCTTCCTGACTCGGTCCGCGGGTGGCAGTCGACCTAGTTCTACTGCAGAGACCAGCCGACCCCAGGACAGGCGACGGGTCTTCCGCCTTTCTCCCTGAACCGAGCAGAAAAACCTTCCTCACTGAAAGTGACACCAGAAGAGAAGGCACAAGTCAAAGTGTTGGTTAGTCAAGTGGTTCAGCTTGTTCGCGATGGGGTAACTGGTATGGATTTGCTAGAGGTCTTCCTCAGGAGACGTATCCAACCGCTCCAAGCTCGTGACCATCCGATGTGGTTGTATTCGGGTCTCGATGACACCACTCGGATCTACCCGGAGGAGGTCAACGAGGCTACATTGGAGGGGTGGTTGTCGAGTATCACAGGGAACATAGACAACCCCCGAGGAGCCAGGAGGATTCCTCCACTCGACCAATCGTACGAAGTAGATCAGGTTCGATTCTGCATCTCTGACTGTGGCCTTGCTTTCTTCATTTTGTTTGCTTAAAATCAATCGACTGACCTTTGTCTTGTTCGTTGCCTTCTAGACCATTACTGAGATGTACTCGATGCCCAACGGGGCGCAAGAACAGACCGAGGAGGAGGAGGCGAGCGGAGGTGAAAGCGGGGAGGAGTGGCAATCTGATGGTGAGGGGGAAGAGGGTGATGACGGCTCGAGTGAAGAAGAGGAGGAGGAGGTCGATCCTCCTCGCACGGAAAGGCGATCCAATCTTATTCACGACCCCGCGAGCGAGCATGGCAAAGCGGCTGCGCCTGTTGGGCAGTCATCAAAACGCCCTCGGACAGTTTCTCCGGCGCCGACTGAAAAAGCACCGAAGCATCCACGGGCGGCATCATCAAAACCTCTGAAGGCCTTGCCCAAGATGAGAATGACCATCCCTACCATTTCTGGGTAACAGTAGAACTTGTGTTTTCTCGTTTAGCATAGACAGACTCTTGGTCGCCTCGATGACTAACCGACTGGTTTCTGAAATCTGTAGTGCCACTACTTCCGAGATCTCCGCCAGGAACGAAGACCAGGAAATGGAAGACGTTGTCACCTCTAACCTTGGTACAATTTCTGTAGTTCCACTTTTGGTCGATTGGATTTTCGTTTTTAACTTTGGATTTTTCCTGTAGCTCCTCCTCATGTCATTGATCTCCCAGATGATGACGACGAGGTGCCACTGAGGGCGAGGAGGAATAAAAAAGCGCCGGCTGGCAAGACTACTCAGATTGCATCAGTGCCTGAGACATCGATCCAAGAGGGTGGCGATGTCACTCGGCATTCCATGTCCTTCGCTGTGCCGCTGATGAGTGTTCGGCCTTCGTCGTCGACTGCTGACCCGCCCTCCCTTTTCGCCACACACCACGTCCCAGAGGACCAAGTGGGTGCTGCTAAGGAGGCTATACGCCAGGCGAGGATCATGATGGAGCAGGTGAAGGCGATCCGGGAGGCCAGCCAAGCGGCCTATGATGCTAGCTCAGCCCTTCAGAGCAATGTCCAAGTTAGTTGGTCACCGCTTGTTCTGTTAGGATATACTATCTGAAGACTTTCTTTCCGAAGATCTTTGTATCTGTACACCCACTGGGTGTGTCGACTGAATTTTTGGATCGGTGGGGGCACACTGAGTGCACCCACTGGGTGTAGTCCCCGAGACTATGGTGGACTGCTGGCAGTCGACTGTAGTCTTTTTATTTTGAATTTCTTCACACTATCTTCTTCACTCGGTCTGGTCGGACCATGTCAAATGGAATCTTGGAACCAGTGGGGGCACGCTGAGTGCACCCACTGGGTGTGGTCCCCGAGACCATGGTCGACTGCTGGCAGTTGACTAAGGTCTGAAGAACCTGTGTGTTTTTTTTAGACGATCATGATGAGACCGTGGCTGACTACTGGCAGCTAGCTATGGTTTTAGGATCATAACCTCTTTGTCTCTTTCGGTCGACTGATGGGATCAAGTCGGTAGAACCAGTGGGGGCACGCTGAGTGCACCCACTGGGTGTAGTCTCCGAGACTACTGTCGAATATTTTGATTCGACTGTAGTCTTAGAAATGTTACGATTTTTCTCTTAGTCACTCGGAAGCAACCTATCTTTGATGTCTGTCGACTGACCCTTCACAGAAATCTTGTGAGCTTGTGGCTCGCTGAGCTGAGTTGGAAAACAAATAGATCCAGCTTGACCTTGACTTGAAGCTTGTTCAGGAGAACTTTCAGAAGGCGAAAGACAAAGCAAAAGGTACGACTGGTGAGAACTTGACGACTGTCTTTATCTTTCTGCCCATTCCTGATTCTAATCTCATTGTCATTTTGCAGATAAAATGAAGGAGGCTCTGAAGAAGAAGGACCATGACCTTGCCGAGGCACAGAAGGCGGCTTTGGACAAAACGAAGCTTGCGGAAGAAAAACTGGCTTCAGTCGGTAAACTTGAGGAGGAGAACACAAATCTGAAAGCTGCTCTCGACGCGGCCAACAAGGAGGTCAGTCGTTTGAAGAATGATAAGATAGCTCTGAGTGATAAGGCTAGTGAACTGGTGGGGAAGAAGAACAATCTGGAGGACTATCTGGGGGGGCTCGCCAAGAAGTTATTCATCATGCTTGAGGGTAATCTCTCCTACCCGACTGACTTGTTATCATCGACTTATCGTAGAACTGCTGGTTTATCTTTGAATTGTGTTTACAGAACTCTGCCAAAACTTCGAGGAGGAGATCAGTCGAGTGGAGACAAGCTTGGATCCCATTAACTCTCCCGTGAAGGATGAAACTGCTATGAACGTGCTCCGACTGGAGTCTCGTGTTGCTGGTGTGGTTGACTACCTTGCCCGACTGAAGGTTGCGGCGTCGCGAATCGACACGACACTCTGGCCAGGAGCGACGCTTCAAAATGATCTCGAGTCTCTAATGACTCGACTGAAGGAAGTTCCAGGTCGAGTGCAAGAATGGAAGAAGTCTTCTGCCAGGTGCGGCGCTGACGTTGCCCTATCCCTGGTCCGCGTTCACTGCAAGGATGCGCGAGAGGAGAAGCTGGCGTCCATCAAAGTTGCCAATACCAAGAAGCACGACTTCCAATCTTTCATGGAGACCTTCATTGCTGCTGCCACTCGGATTGCTGACGGAATTGACTTGGACCAGTTTGTCGCGCCCTCCAGTCCTCCACCTGAGGAGTAAAAAAAACTTCTATGCTTCGCTTTAAATTTGCCTCGGAATGCCGAGTGGTTCTGTAACCGATAAACTTTTACAGGCTTGACGCTGGAGCACTTCTGAATCTGTAGGACGTTATCCGAACTTGGCTTATCGTTGAATATGCTTGCATTTGCCTTTGAGTGAACTTTGTTCTTCACTCGAAATATACTTTAGTGCTTGAGATGCAGCCCTGAGGTGGAGAATCCAGTCGACTTGCACTTCATCGCTCTTGCAGGTAGGGATGGAGCACATATTGCAGTCGACCTGCATCCTTGCGGATCGGGACGGAGCGCGTGTTGTATTTGTGGCGTAGCTCTTAAGGAGAAGGCAGCAGTCGACCTGCACCTCGTCGTCCTTGCAGAGCGCACGTTATATTTTTGGCATAGCTCCGAAGGAGAAGGTAGCAGTCGACCTGCACCTCGTCGTCCTTGCAGAGCGCATGTTGTATTTGTGGCGTAGCTCCGAAGGAGAAGGTAGCAGTCGACCTGCACCTCTTCGTCC
>NC_041385.1:717878475-717879021 GCF_002162155.2 Triticum dicoccoides
GTCCTTGCAGAGCGCACATTGCATTTGTGGCGTAGCTCCGAAGGAGAAGGTAGCAGTCGACCTGCACCTCGTCATCCTTGCAGAGCGCACATTGTATTTGTGGCGCAACTCCAAAGGAGAAGGTACCAGTCGACCTGCACCTCGTCATCCTTGCAGAGCGCACGTTGTATTTGTGGTGTAGCTCCAAAGGAGAAGGTAGCAGTCGACCTGCACCTCGTCGTCCTTGCGGATTAGAATGGATTTCATACTTAGGCGAGCACTTTGGACTGCAGCTAAGCCTCCGAGTGGGAGGTTTGCTCTCCACTCGGTAGGATTTTCAAATACTTAGGCGAGTACTGGACTGCAGCTAAGCCCCCGAGTGGGAGGGTTGCTCTCCGCTCGATAGGATTTTCAAATACTTAGGCGAGTACTCGACTGCAGCTAAGCCCCCGAGTGGGAGGGTTGCTCTCCACTCGGTAGGATTTTCAAATACTTAGGCGAGTACTGGACTGCGGCTAAGCCCCCGAGTGGGAGGTTTGATCTCCACTCGGTAGGATTTTTAAATAC
>NC_041385.1:717879031-717907054 GCF_002162155.2 Triticum dicoccoides
AGCCTCCGAGTGGGAGGGTTGCTCTCCGGTCGGTAGGATTTTCAAATACTTAGGCGAGTACTGGACTGCAGCGAAGCCCCCGAGTGGGAGGGTTGCTCTCCACTCGGTAGGATTTTGAAATACTTAGGCGAGTACTGGACTACAGCTAAGCCCCCGAGTGGGAGGTTTGCTCTCCACTCGGTAGGATTTTTAAATACTTAGGCGAGTACTGGACTGCAGCTAAGCCCCCGAGTGGGAGGTTTGCTCTCCACTCGGTAGGATTTTCAAATTCTTAGGCGAGTACTAGACTGTAGCTAAGCCTCCGAGTGGGAGGTTTGCTCTCCACTCGGTAGGATTTTCAAATACTTAGTCGATTACTGGACGACAGCTAAGCCCCCGAGTGGGAGGTTTGCTCTCCACTCGGTAGGATTTTTAAATACTTAGGCGAGTACTGGACTGCAGCTAAGTCCCCGAGTGGGAGGGTTCCTCTCCACTCGGTAGGATTTTTAAACACTTAGGCGAGTATTGGACTGCAACTAAGCCCCCGAGTGGGAGGTTTGCTCTCCACTCGGTAGGATTTTCAAATACTTAGGTGAGTACTGGACTGCAGCTAAGCCCCCGAGTGGGAGGTTTGCTCTCCACTCGGTAGGATTTTTAAATACTTAGGCGAGTACTGGACTGCATCTAAGCCCCCGAGTGGGAGGGTTGCTCTCCACTCGGTAGGATTTTTAAACACTTAGGCGAGTATTGGACTGCAGCTAAGCCCCCGAGTGGGAGGGTTGCTCTCCACTTGGTAGGATTTTCAAATACTTAGGCGAGTACTGGACTGCAGCCAAGCCCCCGAGTGGGAGGTTTGCTCTCCACTCGGTAGGATTTTTAAATACTTAGGCAAGTACTGGACAGCAGCTAAGCCTCCGAGTGGGAGGTTTGCTCTCCACTCGGTAGGATTTTCAAATAATTAGGCGTAACAGATTCACAGCTAAGCCCCCGAGTGAGAGGCTTGCTCGTCACTCGGTAGGATTTTTAAACACTTAGGCGAAACAGATTCGCAGCTAAGCCCCCGAGTGAGAGGCTTGCTCGTCACTCGGTAGGATTTTTTTTACAAACTTAGGCGAAACGGATTCGCAGCTAAGCCACCCACTGGGGGATTTCACACGTAAACAAAAGCAACAACAATCAATGGGAAAATTATAACACTCTTGTCTTTGATAAATGAACTACAGAGGTACTTTTTATTACATCTCATCCGAGTGAGTACTTAAGTATAAAAGGCGTGGAGCAGCTCCACATTCCAAGCTCGTGGCTCGTCAATCTGGCGATCGACATTGTAAAGATGGTACACTCTATATTGTGGAGAACTTTGGTGATGATGAAGGGGCCTTCCCAAGTAGGGGCGAGTTTGTGTGGCTTCTGTTGATCCACTCGGAGGACCAAGTCTCCTTCTTGGAAGGCTCGACTCTTCACGTTTCTGGCATGGAATCGACGCAAGTCTTGCTGATAGATAGTCGATCGGATCATGGCCATCTCTCTTTCTTCTTCTAGAAGGTCGACTGCGTCCTGCCGGGCTTGTTCTGCTTCATCTTCAGAGTAGAGCTCGACTCGGGGTGCATTGTGAAGCAGGTCGCTCGGCAGAACTGCTTCGGCTCCATAGACCAGAAAGAATGGAGTTCGCCCAGTCGACCGATTAGGAGTAGTCCTCAATCCCCAAAAAACTAATGGAAGTTCATCGACCCGCGCGCCTGCTGCGTGTTTGAGATCACGCATCAACCGGGGTTTCAGTCCTTTGAGAATTAGGCCATTTGCTCTTTCTGCTTGTCCATTCGACTGGGGGTGATCGACGGAAGCGTAGTCGACTCGCGTGCCTTGAGAGGCGCAAAAGGCTCTGAATTGGTCAGAATCGAAGTTTGACCCATTATCAGTGATGATGCTATGCGGAACTCCATATCTGAATATCAACTCTCTGATGAAGCTGATAGCAGTGTCGGCATCAAGTTTCTTGATAGGCTTGGCTTCGATCCACTTAGTGAACTTGTCGACTGCCACCAGTACATGGGTGAAGCCGCTCCTGCCAGTTCTCAGTGGTCCAACCATATCTAATCCCCAAACAGCGAAGGGCTAGACGAGTGGAATGGTCTTCAAGGCTGAGGCGGGCTTGTGTGATATATTGGAATAGAACTGACATCCTTCACACTTGTCGACTATCTCCTTCGCCATTTCATTTGCTCTGGGCCAGTAAAACCCCGCTCGGTATGCTTTAGCCACAATGGTCCGAGAGGACGCATGATGGCCACAGGTCCCCGAGTTGATATCGTCAAGAATTATCTGACCTTCTTCTGGTGTTATACATTTCTGACTGGCTCCAGTCGCGCTTTCCCTGTACAACTGTCCCTTTATCACAGTAAAGGCCTTGGATCGACAGACGATCTGTCGAGCCTCTTTTTCATTCTCTGGGAGCTCTTTCCTTAGGATATACGCGATGTACGGCACCATTCAGTCGGGAGTGATGACTAAAACTTCCATGATCAGGTCGACCACAGCTGGGACCTCAACTTCAGTCGGATCCGTGGCACTTTTCGGCTGCGGGGCTTCTTCGGTGAAAGAATCCTCTTGAACTGATGGTGTGTGGATGTGTTCCAAAAACACATTACTGGGAATGGCTTCTCTCTTAGAACCTGTTTTTGCCAAATCATCAGCCGCTTGATTTTTCAGTCGGGGTATATGATGAAGCTCTAACCCCTCGAATTTCTTCTCTAGCTTTCTCACTGCATTGCAGTAACCAGTCATGGCCGGATTTCTGACGTCCCACTCCTTCATCACTTGGTTCACCACCAAATCTGAGTCGCCATAGACCATGAGGCGACGGACGCCGAGTGAAATGGCCATACGTAACCCATACAAAAGTGCTTCGTATTCTGCTTTGTTATTGGAGGAATCAAAGTGAATCTGGAGCACATATCTGAGCTTATCTCCTCGGGGGACACCAACACTACCCCAGCACCGGAATCATTCAGCATCTTAGATCCATCAAAGAACATGGTCCAGTGCTCCGAGTGAACTTGAGTCGGCAGTTGCTGTTCCATGCACTCGGCGATGAAATCTGCTATTGCTTGGGACTTGATGGCTTTCTTTGCCTCAAACTTGATATCTAGGGGAAGGAGTTCAATCGCCCATTTTGCCACTCGACCAGTTGCATCTCTGTTGTGCAGAATCTCTGACAATGGAGCGTCGCTGACGACTGTAATGGAATGGTCATACAAGTAATGAGCAACCTTCTTCGTGGTCATATAAATCCCATATACAAGCTTCTGATAATGAGGGTATCTTTGCTTTGATGGGGTCAAAACTTCAGAAATATAATATACTGGGCGCTGAACTTTAAAGGCTTTTCCTTCTTCTTCCCGCTCGACCGTAAGTACTGTACTGACGACTTGTCCCGTGGCTGCAATGTAAAGCAGCAAAGGCTCTTTGCTGATCAGGGCAGCAAGCACCGGCTGGGTGGAGAGCAGGGCTTTTAGCTCTGCAAACGCTGCATCAACTTCAGGAGTCCACTCGAACTTGTCTGACTTCTTCATCAGTCAGTAAAGAGGCAATGCCTTTTCACCGAGACGAGAGACGAATCGACTTAAAGCAGCCAAGCAACCAGTAAGCTTCTGGACATCGTGCACATGCACAGGACGTTTCATTCGGAGTATAGTACCAACTTTTTCTGGATTGGCCTCGATTCCTCGTTCGAAAACAAGAAAACCGAGTAACTTTCCGCCAGGAACTCTGAATGTGCACTTTGATGGAATAAGCTTGATATCATACCTCCTGAGGTTGGCAAATATCTCTGCAAGATCAGTCAGCAGGTCGGAACCTTTCCGTGACTTGACCACAATATCATCCATGTATGCTTCCACATTCCTACTGATTTGAGTGAGAAAACACTTCTGAATCATCCTCATGAACGTGGCTCCAGCATTCTTGAGGCCGAATGGCATGGTGACATAACAGAAGCACCCGAATGGAGTGATGAAAGCTGTTTTGATCTCATCGGGTCCATACAGACGGGTCTGATGGTAACCGGAATAGGCGTCTAAAAAAGACAGGCGCTCACATCCCGCAGTCAAGTCGACTATTTGGTCGATGTGGGGGAGAGGAAAATGATCTTTCAGGCAGGCCCGATTGATATGTTTGAAGTCGATGCACATGTGAAGTGACTTGTCCTTCTTGGGGACCATGACAACATTGGCGAGCCACTCGGAGTGGTAAATCTCTCGGATAAACTCCGCTGCTACGAGCCGAGCCACCTCCTCGCCAATGGCCTTTCTTTTCTGGACGACGGACCGTCGAAGATGTTCTTTGACAGGTTTCACTTTTGAGTCGACTCGTAGACGGTGCTCAGCCAGCCCCCTGGGAACACCCGGCATGTCTGAAGGCTTCCATGCGAAGATGTCCCAGTTCTCACAGAGGAACTGGATGAGCGCTTCTTCCTATTTGGAGTCGAGTGTTGTAGAGATGTGAGTCGGAGCAGCACTGGGGTCGGTCGGGTGAATGTGAATCGGTTTCGTCTCACCGGACGACTGAAACCCTGATTCCGTAGCGGGCTTCTTGGCTCGCAACAAATCACTCGGGTCTGCAGTTTTCTTGTATTCCTGCAGCTCTACCACTGCCATCTGAGCATCGGTGATCTTTGAGCCTTTCTGAAAGCACTCTTCCGCCTTCTTCCGATTGCTAGTAATAGTGATCACACCTTTGGGACTAGGCATCTTCAATTTGAGGTACACATAACATGGTCGAGCCATGAAACGTGCATAAGCTGGCCTGCCCAAAATAGCGTGATAAGCACTCTGGAAATCCACAACTTCAAACGTCAACTTTTCTTTGCGGTAATTCTTGGAATCGCCAAAAACCACATCAAGAGCAATTTGGCCGAGTGACTCAGCCTTCTTTCCAGGAATGACTCCATGGAAACTCATGTTGCTGGTACTGAGTCTGGACATCGGAATACCCATCCCTTTCAACGTCTCTGCATACAGTATATTCAGGCCACTGCCACCATCCATCAAAACTTTAGTCAGTCGAGTGCCTTCGACGACTGGGTCGACCACCAAAGCTTGCCTCCCTGGGGTGGCTATGTGTGTCGGATGATCGGATTGGTCGAATATGATGGCAGTCTGAGACCATTTCAGATAACTGGGTGTCGCCGAAGTAACCATATTCACTTCTGGATTGATAACTTTCAATCGACTTTTGCTTTCAACGTCAGCAAAAATCATCAGGGTGGAAATGACCTGAGGATATCCATCATCACTATCTTCTTTGTCCTCAACTTTGTCCGAGTCCTTTTCCTTATCTTTGGGCTGTTTCCCTTGGAATTGCTGGATCAAGAGCCGACACTGTCGAGTGGTATGTTTTGGTTAAATGAGTTTACCCTCCTCATCTTTCTTCGTGTGGATGTGGCATGGCAAATCCAACACGTCATTTCCTTCCTTGTCCTTCACCTTCTTAGGGTTCCAAGACCCTTTGGGCTTCCCTTTAAACTTTCCTTGAGTCATGGCCAAGGCTTCTCCAGGAGTAGCTGGCTCGGCCTTCCACTTCTGCTTCCGACTGGAGTTCCCTCCTCCGGTTTCGTGGGCGACTGGCTTGTGCTTGCCACTCCGGAGCTGATCCTCTTCTTCACCATTGGCATACTTGGTGGCTATCTCCATCATTCGACTCAGAGACATGTCTCCAATTCGACCGAATTTCAGGTTTAGCTCTTTGTACTTAACGCCTTCCTTGAAGGCACAGACTGCCTGGTGATCAGATACATTCTCTACCGTGTGATGCAACGTGATCCATCTCTGGATGTAATCCCCTAAAGTTTCATTTGACTTCTGCACACAAGGTTGCAGCTCTGTTAACCCTGCTGGTCGCTTGCTAGTTCCTTCAAATGTTCTGACAAACACTCGAGCCAGATCTTCCCAAGTGTAGATGCTGCTGGGTGCTAACTGATTCAACCATGCTTTGGCTGAGCCCTCCAACATAAGAGGCAGGTGTTTCATGGCTACTTCATCGTTGCCACCGCCAATCTGAACAGCCACTCGGTAGTCTTCAAGCCAAGTATCAGGCTTAGACTCACCAGTGAACTTGCTGACTCCAGTCGCCAACCTGAAGTTGGGAGGAATCACTGCGGCCCTGATGGCTCTGCTGAAACACTCTGGTCCTGAGACGTGTACTCTGCTGCTGGTGGGTACATCTTGTCATGACCTTCTCGGTGAGCTCTATTCCTGTCGACCAAACCTTGAACGATAATGGATCTTGCATCAAAGCCTGGTTCCCTGGGGTCGACTGTAATCCTTCGCCCAACACCGTGATGGCGTCTGTCATCCGGATGTCGAGGCGCGTACAATCCACTCCTTGGGGGAGGGGTGGGCACTCGACGTCGATCATCACGATCGAGCCGGTGATCATACTGCTCATGGTTCTGGTACTGATCACGCCGGTCTCCACATCCCTCACGCCTCGGGGGCGATCTTGGGCTATGGGCCGGCTGGACTGTATTTGCAGCGATGGATCTATTGTGAATCCTATTCTGCGACTGTGATATAGCTGAATTCTGATCTCCTGCTGCCCGGAGTAATGCTTTGATCTGTAACAAGCTTCTGCCATCCTCTGATTGGGAAGGCTGAATCGACTCTGCTATACGGGCTGCAACTGCTAAATTCTGAATCGGAGTTCGATATACCTAAGTTGGTGGTAGAAAGAGTTGACTGGATTCTGGAACCTGTTGCCGTGCACGCTCGTCGAGTGCTCGCTGGAGGTTCTCCAGTCGAGTGCGCTTAGCCAAATTGGCCAAGCGCGCGTCTTCTAAGGCACGAGCCTCGGGGGTTTCTCCAACGATAGGAATGTGCAGCGCATCCATGTTCCGGTGGCGAAGTTCTTCTCTCTGCAGCGAAGTGAGGGGCTCGGGGAGATACTCTTCATGGGCATGCGACGGATCACCTCCGCCATCGCCTCCGTTAGTGCGGGGAAAACCGGGAGGACTGCATGGTCCATCGACCATCATAACCTCTGCCGCTGGATCACTACTGTCGCACTCGGATGCAGTCCCTGCGGGGCCAGTCGACAGGTCGAACAGGCTATAGAGAGTTTCGTCGGGCTCGATCACCGTGACTTGGGGGTGGCCGACTGGCGAGCCACCGCGTGTCTCGCCCACCGCTGAAGCCTCGACTGACTAGAGCGCTTGCATCGGCGGGAAACAGGGAGGGAAGACGACACAGGAGCCGACCTATACTGGGTCGACGGTTGCCGCAGGAGGACACCGCGGATGCACACGCGAAAGTGCGTTGCCCCACGGACAGGGAGCGCATTGATGTCGAGCGGAGCCTCCTGAAGCCAAGCGGAGTTGTCGGCGATGAACGTGAGTGCGCCGAGACGGACCTCGCGGCCCTCAACCAGAGCTCCGCCTGAAACCATGATGAAGGAGATCGGAAAAATCACAACTTCTCCAATAAGTCGCTAAGACACCGGCCCCAAGGTGGGCACCAACTATCATGGTTCTAAGTCTGACAGTAGTGTAGGGGGGTAGGAATGGAGAGGCAAGATCCTAGCTATGGAGTAGTTGTATACGCAATGGATTTACGAGTTCAGGCCCTTCTCGGAGGAAGTAACAGCCCTACGTCTCGGAGCCCGGAGGTGGTCGACTGGAGTATGTGTGTATGAGTTACAGGGGTGCGAACCCTTTACACTGAGGAGGGGGGTGGCTTATATAGAGTTCGCCAGACCCCTCCGGCCCTAAGTTATGTAGGGTTTAAGGTACATTAAGATCGGGCGTTACTGATAACGCCACAAATAAAGTGCTATGATGACCATAAAAGCTACTTAATGACTGACCGTTTGCGTACGGAGTGACTTTAGATCTCCCGGCCGTCAAGTGGTTGGCTTCATGGTCGAGTGGTTGGCTTCATGGTCGACTGTCTTCGAGTCTGTCAAGTTGAACACTTCTGAGTCGATTGACAGGTGGTTTCTTCTAGAGATGTCCTTGGGTAGGGTAGTTTGGACAGGTCCATGACCCTACCCTAGGTACATAGCTTCATCATTAGCCCCCGAATGGATCGGGGTTCGAGTGGGGAAGGAGTTGAGAACTCTTACGACCCATTTTTCGCGCTATGAGTGTATCTGACTCTGGATCCAAGAACTTGAGTAACGATACCAACTTCTTTTTCGGTCGCCTTGATCCATTCTTGGTTTCAGTCGAGTGAATTCCTTTAGTTGGAAAGTTCCGAGCGACGGTGTGGAGGATATCCTCCATCTGACAAGTTGCTCTGCTGCTCGCGGATTTTGTGGGATTCGAATTTTGGGAAGCGCGCGGGGCAGAGGAGGCCAAGGCTTCTCCAGGAGCAGCTGGCTCGACTTTCTGCTTCTGCTTCCGACTGGAGTTCCCTCCTCCGGTTTCATGGGCGACTGACTTGTGCTTGCCACTCCGGAGTCGATCCTCTTCTTCACCATTGGCATACTTGGTGGCTATCTCCATCATTCGGCTCAGAGACATGTCTCTGGTTCGACCGAATTTCAGGTTTAGCTCTATGTACTTAACGCCTTCCTTGAAGGCACAGACTGCCTGGTGATCAGATACATTCTCTACCGTGTGATGCAACGTGATCCATCTATGGATGTAATCCCTTAAAGTTTCATTTGACTTCTGCACACAAGATTGCAGCTCTTCAACCCTGCTGGTCGCTTGCAAGTTCCTTCAAATGTTCTGACGAACACTCGAGCCAGATCTTCCCAAGAGTAGATGTTGCTGGGTGCTAACTGATTCAACCATGCTCTGGCTGAGCCCTCCAACATAAGAGGCGGGTGTTTCATGGCTACTTCATCATTGCCGCCGCCAATCTGAACAGCCACTCGGTAGTCTTCAAGCCAAGTATCAGGCTTAGACTCACCAGTGAACTTGCTGACTCTAGTCACCAACCTGAAGTTGGGAGGAATCACCGCGGCCCTAATGGCTCTGCTGAAACACTCTGGTCCTGAGACGTGTACTCTGCTGCTGGTGGGTACATCTCTGTCATGACCTTCTCGGTGAGCTCTGTTCCTGTCGACCAAACCTTGAATGATAATGGATCTCGCATCAAAGCCTGGTTCCCTGGGGTCGACTGGAATCCTTCGCCCAAGACCGTGATGGCGTCTGTCATCCTGCTGTCGAGGCGCGTACGATCCACTCCTTGGGGGGAGGGGTGGGCACTCAACGTTGATCATCACGATCGAGTCGGTGATCGTACTGCTCACGATTCTGGTACTGATCACGCTGGTCTCCACGTCCCTCACGCCTCGGGGGCGATCTTGGGCTATGGGCCGACTGATCTGGGGCGGGCAGTCGGCATGAGTCTTAGAGCCTGTCTTTTTTGTTGTTGTTTCGCCGTCACTCGGACCGGGCAGACCGTTTCGAGTGGATACCAACAGTCGGCGGGAGTCTTAGAGCCGGTCTTTTTTTTGTTGTTCATCACTTGGACTGGTCAGGCCATACCGAGTGGAGATTACTCCAGTGGGGGCACGCTGGGTGCACCCACTGGGTGTAGTCCCCGAGACCGCCATCGACTGCGGGTAGTCGGCAGGGCTCTGAGAGAACTAAAAATATTCTTAGCTGGTACTGATCGAACTTGTTCTTCTCTGACTCGGAGGTCGAGTAATTCTGGCACTGGTTTTGCTTCGAGCCAAATGTTTCTTTCTGAGTTCTCTTCCAGTGGGGGGGCGCTGAGTGCACCCACTGCATGTAGTCCCCGAGCCTCTTTCGGACAAGATGAGTCGGGCAGAGGGTTTAAGTCTCCTGGTAAACCTCCATGTAGTTGACACGGTAAATATTTTTTAGTCTAAAATTAAGTCAATCGGATGCATCTTCCGACGCTTGACATGGTAAATAAGCTCAGCCTGGAGCTGAGTCAGTCGGCCTGATCTTCGTGCACTCGACATGGAACAAATTCAGCCTGGAACTTAGTACGGGCTTAGCTGCAGTCCACTCGGTAGGATTTTTCAAACTTAGGCGAGCACTGGACTGCAGCTAAGCCCCCGAGTGGGAGGGCCGCTCACCACTCAGTACGATTTTCAAACTTAGGCGAGCACTGGACTGCAGCTCAGCCCCCGAGTGGGAGGGCCGCTCACCACTCGGTAGGATTTTTCAAACTTAGGCGAGCACTGGGCTGCAGCTAAGCCCCCGAGTGGGAGGGTTCCTCACCACTCGGTAGGATTTTTCAAACTTAGGCGAGCACTGGTCTGCAGCTAAGCCTCCGAGTGGGAGGGATGTGTTGGGGAACGTTGCAGAAAATTAAAAATTTTCCTACGGTTTCACCAAGATCCATCTATGAGTTCATCTAAGCAACGAGTCAAGGGAGAGAGTTAGCATCTACATACCACTTGTAGATCGCGTGCGGAAGCTTGCAAGGTGATGATGGAGTCGTACTCGACGTGATTCGAATCACCGATGACCAAGTGCTGAACGGACAGCACCTCCACGTTCAACACACGTACGGGGCGGGAGACGTCTCCTCCTTCTTGATCCAGCAAGGGGGAAGGAGAGGTTGAGGAAGACAGCTCCACCGGCAGCACGACGGCGTGGTGATGGTGGAGAGGCAGTACTCCGACAGGGCTTCGCTAAGCACACAACGGAGGAGGAGAGGTGTTGGAGAGGGGAGGGCTGCGCCTTGGAGGGTGGTGTGGCTGCCCTCCCCTCACCCCTCTATTTATAGGGGGAAGGGAGAAGGGGGCCGGCCCCCTAGAACCCATCTAGGGGGGTGCGGCGGCCAAGGGGAGAGGGGGAGAGGGTGGCTTGCCCCCCAAGCCAAGGGGGCGCCCCCTCTAGGGTTCCCCCCTCAACCCTAGGCGCATGGGCCCAAGGGAGGGGGTGCGGCCAGCCCACCAGGGGCTGGCTCCCTGCCCCACGCAGCCCATGTGGCCCCCCCGGGAGGGGTAGCCCCTCCCGGTGGACCCCCGGAACCCTTCCGGTGGCCCCGGTACAATACCGGTATGACCCCGAAACTTCCCAGTGTCCGTTTGACAACTTCCCATATATAAATCTTTACCTCCGGACCCTTCCGGAGCTCCTCGTGACGTCTAGGATCCCATCCGGGACTCCGAACAACATTCGGTAGTCACGTAGTAGTCTTCCTAATAACCCTAGCGTCACCAAACCTTAAGTGTGTAGACCCTACGGGTTCGGGAGACATGCAGACATGACCTAGACGCTCTCAGGTCAATAACCAACAGCGGGATCTAGATACCCATGATGGCTCCCACATGCTCCTCGATGTTGTCATCGGATGAACCACGATGTCGAGGATTCGATCAAACCCTGTATGCAATTCCCTTTGTCAATCGGTACGCTACTTGCCCGAGACTCGATTGTCGGTATCCCAATACCTTGTTCAGTCTCGTTACCGGCAAGTCACTTTACTCGTACCGTAATGCATTATCCCGTGTCCAACACCTTGGTCACATTGAGCTCATTATGATGATGCATTATCGAGTGGGCCCAGAGATACCTCTCCGTCATACGGAGTGACAAATCCCAGTCTCGATCCGTGTCAACCCAACAGATACTTTCGGAGATACCTGTAATGCACCTTTATAGTCACCCAGTTACGTTGTGACGTTTGATACACCCAAGGCACTCTTACGGTATCCGGGAGTTACACGATCTCATGGTCGAAGGAAGAGATACTTGACATTGGCAAAGCTCTAGCAAAACAAACTACACGATCTTTTATGCTATGCTTAGGATTGGGTCTTGTCCATCACATCATTCTCCTAATGATGTGATCCCGTTATCAACAACATCCAATGTCCATAGTCAGGAAACCATGACTATCTGTTGATCACAACGAGCTAGTCAACTAGAGGCTCACCAGGGACATATTGTGGTCTAAGTATTCACACGTGTATTACGATTTCCGGATAATACAGTTATAGCATGAATAAAAGACATTTATCATGAACATTGAAATATAATAATACTTTTATTATTGCCTCTAGGGCATATTTCCAACAGTCTCCCACTTGCACTAGAGTCACCAATCTAGTTACATTGTGATGAATCGAACACCCATAGAGGTCTGGTGTTGATCATGTTTTGCACGCGAGAGAGGTTTAGTCAGCGGATCTGCGACATTCAGATCCGTGTGCACTTTGCAAATCTCTATGTCTCCATCTTGAACATTTTCACGGATGGAGTTGAAACGACGCTTGATGTGCCTGGTCTTCTTGTGAAACCTGGGCTCCTCGGCGAGGGCAATAGCTCCAGTGTTGTCACAGAAGAGTTTGATCGGCCCCGACGCATTGGGTATGACTCCTAGGTCGGTGATGAACTCCTTCACCCAAATCGCTTCATGCGCTGCCTCCGAGGCTGCCATGTACTCCGCTTCACACGTAGATCCCGCCACGACGCTCTGCTTGCAGCTGTTCCAGCTTACTGCTCCACCATTCAACATATACACGTATCCGGTTTGTGACTTAGAGTCATCCAGATCTGAGTCGAAGCTAGCGTCGACGTAACCCTTTACGACGAGCTCTTCGTCTCCTCCATAAACGAGAAACATGTCCTTCGTCCTTTTCAGGTACTTCAGGATATTCTTGACCGCTGTCCAGTGTTCCTTGCCGGGATTACTTTGGTATCTTGCTACCAAACTTACGGCAAGGTTTACATCGGGTCTGGTACACAGCATGGCATACATAATAGATCCTATGGCTGAAGCATAGGGGATGACACTCATCTCTTCTTTATCTTTTGCCGTGGTCGGTGACTGAGCCGAGCTCAGTCTCACACCTTGTAACATAGGCAAGAACCCCTTCTTGGACTGATCCATTTTGAACCTCTTCAAAATCTTATCAAGGTATGTGCTTTGTGAAAGACCTATGAGGCGTCTCGATCTATCTCGATAGATCTTGATGCCTAATATATAAGCAGCTTCTCCAAGGTCCTTCATTGAAAAACACTTATTCAAGTAGGCCTTAATGCTGTCCAGAAATTCTATATTATTTCCCATCAAGAGTATGTCATCTACATATAATATGAGAAATGCTACAGAGCTCCCACTCACTTTCTTGTAAACGCAGGCTTCTCCATAAGTCTGCATAAACCCAAACGCTTTGATCATCTCATCAAAGCGAATGTTCCAACTCCGAGATGCTTGCACCAGTCCATAAATGGATCGCTGGAGCTTGCATACTTTGTTAGCGTTCCGAGGATCGACAAAACCTTCCGGCTGCATCATATACAGTTCTTCCTTAAGATGCCCGTTAAGGAATGCTGTTTTGACGTCCATCTGCCATATCTCATAATCATAGTATGCGGCAATTGCTAACATGATTCGGACGGACTTCAGCTTCGCTACGGGAGAGAAAGTCTCGTCGTAGTCAATCCCTTGAACTTGTCGATAACCCTTAGCGACAAGTCGAGCCTTATAGATTGTAACATTACCATCCGCGTCCGTCTTCTTCTTAAAAATCCATTTGTTTTCTATCGCTGCCCGATCATCGGGCAAGTCTGTCAAAGTCCATACTTTGTTTTCATACATGGATTCTATCTCGGATTTCATGGCTTCAAGCCATTTGTTGGAATCCGGGCCCGCCATCGCTTCTTCATAGTTCGAAGGTTCATTGTTGTCTAACAACATGATTTCCAGGACAGGGTTGCCGTACCACTCTGGTGCGGAACGTGTCCTTGTGGACCTACGAAGTTCAGTAGTAACTTGATCCAAAGTACCTTGATCATCATCATTGTTTTCCTCTTCAGTTGGTGTGGGCATCACAGGAACGGTTTCCTGCGCTGCGCCACTTTCCCGCTCAAGAGGTAGTACTTCATCGAGTTCTACTTTCCTCCCACTTACTTCTTTCGAGAGAAACTCTTTTTCCAGAAAGCATCCGTTCTTGGCAACAAAGATCTTGCCTTCGGATCTTAAGTAGAAGGTATACCCGACAGTTTCCTTAGGGTATCCTATGAATACGCATTTTTCCGACTTGGGTTCAAGCTTTTCAGGTTGAAGTTTCTTGACATAAGCATCGCATCCCCAAACTTTTAGAAAACGACAGCTTAGGTTTCTTTCCAAACCATAATTCATACGGTGTCGTCTCAACGGATTTAGACGGTGCCCTATTTAAAGTGAATGTAGCTGTCTCTAGAGCGTATCCCCAAAATGATAGCGGTAAATCGGTAAGAGACATCATAGACCGCACCATATCCAATAGAGTGCGATTACGACGTTCGGACACACCATTTCGCTGAGGTGTTCCAGGCGGCGTGAGTTGTGAAACGATTCCACATTTCCTTAAGTGTGTACCAAATTCGTGACTTAAATATTCTCCTCCACGATCTGATCGTAAGAATTTTATCTTTCGGTCACGTTGATTCTCTACCTCATTCTGAAATTCTTTGAACTTTTCAAAGGTCTCAGACTTGTGTTTCATTAAGTAGACATACCCATATCTACTCAAGTCATCAGTGAGAGTGAGAACATAACGATATCCTCCGCGAGCCTCAACGCTCATTGGACCGCACACATCGGTATGTATGATTTCCAACAAGTTGGTTGCTCGCTCCATTGTTCCGGAGAACGGAGTCTTGGTCATTTTTCCCAAGAGGCATGGTTCGCACGTGTCAAACGATTCATAATCAAGAGACTCTAAAAGTCCATCGGCATGGAGCTTCTTCATGCGCTTGACACCAATGTGACCAAGGCGGCAGTGCCACAAGTATGTGGGACTATCGTTATCAACTTTAAATCTTTTGGCATCTACACTATGAACATGTGTAATATTACACTCGAGATTCATTAAGAATAAACCATTGACCATCGGAGCATGACCATAAAACATATCTCTCATATAAATCGAACAACCATTATTCTCAGACTTAAATGAGTAGCCATCTCGTATTAAACGAGATCCAGATACAATGTTCATGCTCAAACTTGGTACTAAATAACAATTATTAAGGTTCAAAACTAATCCCGTAGGTAAATGTAGAGGCAGCGTGCCGACGGCGATCACATCGACTCTGGAACCATTCCCGATGCGCATCGTCACCTCGTCCTTCGCCAGTCTCCGTTTATTCCGCAGCTCCTGCTGTGAGTTACAAATATGAGCAACGGCACCGGTATCAAATACCCAGGAGTTACTACGAGTACTGGTAAGGTACACATCAATCACATGTATATCAAATATACCTTTGGTGTTGCCGGCCTTCTTATCCGCTAAGTATTTGGGGCAGTTCCGCTTCCAGTGACCCTTCCCCTTGCAATAAAAGCACTCAGTCTCAGGCTTAGGTCCATTCTTTGACTTCTTCCCGGTAACTGGCTTACCAGGCGCGGCAACCTCCTTGCCGTCCTTCTTGAAGTTCTTCTTACCCTTGCCCTTCTTGAACTTAGTGGTCTTATTGACCATCAACACTTGATGTTCTTTCTTGATTTCAGCCTCTGCTGACTTCAGCATCGAGAACACTTCAGGAATGGTCTTTTCCATCCCCTGCATGTTGTAGTTCATCACAAAGCTCTTGTAGCTTGGTGGGAGCGACTGGAGGATTCTGTCAATGACCGCCTCATCTGGGAGGTTAATGTTCAGCTGGGTCATACGGTTGTGCAGCCCAGACATCTTCAGGATGTGCTCACTGACAGAACTGTTTTCCTCCATCTTACAACTGTAGAACTTGTCGGAGACATCATATCTCTCGACCCGGGCATGAGCTTGAAAAACTAGTTTCAGCTCTTCGAACATCTCATATGCTCCGTGGTGCTCAAAACGCTTTTGGAGCCCCGGTTCTAAGCTATAAAGCATGCCGCACTGAACGAGGGAGTAATCATCAGCACGAGACTGCCAAGCATTCATAATGTCTTGGTTCTCTGGGACGGGAGCGTCACCTAGCGGTCCTTCTAGGACATATTGTTTCCTGGCAGCTATGAGGATGATCCTCAGGTTTCGGACCCAGTCCGTATAGTTGCTGCCATCATCTTTCAGCTTGGTTTTCTCTAGGAACGCGTTGAAGTTCATGTTGACATTAGCGTTGGCCATTGATCTACAAGACATATTTGCAAAGGTTTTAGACTAAGTTCATGATAATAAAGTTCTAATCAAATTATGAACTCCCACTTAGATTAGACATCCCTCTAGTCATCTAAGTGTTACACGATCCGAGTCGACTAGCCCGTGTCCGATCATCACGTGAGACGGACTAGTCATCGTCGGTGAACATTCTCATGTTGATCGTATCTTCCATACGATTCATGTTCGACCTTTCGGTCTCCGTGTTCCGAGGCCATGTCTGCACATGCTAGGCTCGTCAAGTTAACCCTAAGTGTTTTCGCTGTGTAAAACTGTCTTACACCCGTTGTATGTGAATGTAAGAATCCATCACACCCGATCATCACGTGGTGCTTAGAAGCGACGAACTGTAGCAACGGTGCACAGTTAGGGGAGAACACTTCTTGAAATTTTTTGTAAGGGATCATCTTATTTACTACCGTCGTCCTAAGTAAACAAGATGCATAAAACATAATAAACATCACATGCAATTATATAGTTGTGACATGATATGGCCAATATCATATAGCTCCATTGATCTTCATCTTCGGGGCTCCATGATCATCTTGTCACTGGCTTGACACCATGATCTCCATCATCATGATCTCCATCATCGTGTCTTCATGAAGTTGTCACGCCAACGACTACTTCTACTTCTATGACTAACGTTTAGCAATAAAGTAAAGTAGTTTACATGGCGTTATTCAATGACACGCAGGTCATACAAAAAATAAAGACAACTCCTATGGCTCCTGCCGGTTGTCATACTCATCGACATGCAAGTCGTGAATCCTATTACAAAGAACATGATCTCATACATCACAATTCATCATTCATCACAACTTCTGGCCATATCACATCACATGATCAATCGCTGCAAAAACAAGTTAGACGTCCTCTAATTGTTGTTGCATCTTTTACGTGGCTGCAATTGGGTTCTAGCAAGAACGTTTTCTTACCTACGAATCACCACAACGTGATTTTGTCAACTTCTATTTACCCTTCATAAGGGCCCTGTTCATCGATTCCGCTCCAACTAAAGTGGGAGAGACAGACACCCGCCAGCCACCTTATGCAACTAGTGCATGTCAGTCGGTGGAACCGGTCTTACGTAAGCGTACGTGTAAGGTTGGTCCGGGCCGCTTCATCCCACAATACCGTTGAGCAAGAAAAGACTAGTAGAGGCAAGTAAGATGACAAAATCCACGCCCACAACAAAATTGTGTTCTACTCGTGCAAAGAGAACTACGCATAGACCTAGCTCATGATGCCACTGTTGGGGAACGTTGCAGAAAATTAAAATTTTTCCTACGGTTTCACCAAGATCCATCTATGAGTTCATCTAAGCAACGAGTCAAGGGAGAGAGTTAGCATCTACATACCACTTGTAGATCGCGTGCGGAAGCTTGCAAGGTGATGATGGAGTCGTACTCGACGTGATTCGAATCACCGATGACCAACTGCTGAACGGACAGCACCTCCGCGTTCAACACACGTACGGGACGGGAGACGTCTCCTCCTTCTTGATCCAGCAAGGGGGAAGGAGAGGTTGAGGAAGACAGCTCCACCGGCAGCACGACGGCGTGGTGATGGTGGAGAGGCAGTACTCCGACAGGGCTTCGCCAAGCACACAACGGAGGAGGAGAGGTGTTGGGGAGGGGAGGGCTGCGCCTTGGAGGGTGGTGTGGCTGCCCTCCCCTCACCCCTCTATTTATAGGGGGAAGGGAGAAGGGGGCCGGCCCCCTAGAACCCATCTAGGGGGGTGCAGCGGCCAAGGGGAGAGGGGGAGAGGGTGGCTTGCCCCCCAAGCCAAGGGGGCGCCCCCTCTAGGGTTCCCCCCTCAACCCTAGGCGCATGGGCCCAAGGGAGGGGGTGCGGCCAGCCCACCAGGGGCTGGCTCCCTGCCCCACGCAGCCCATGTGCCCCCCCGGGAGGGGTGGCCCCTCCCGGTGGACCCCCGGAACCCTTCCGGTGGCCCTGGTACAATACCGGTATGTTGGGGAACGTTGCAGAAAACAAAAATTTTCCTACTCGTTTCACCAAGATCACCTAGGAGTTCATCTAGCAACGAGTGATTAGATGCATCTACATACCTTTGTAGATCATGCACGGAAGCGTTCAAAAGAACGGTGATGATGTAGTCGTACTCGACGTGATCCAAATCACCGATGACCAGCGCCGAACGGACGGCACCTCCGCGTTCAACACACGTACGGAACAGCCACGTCTCCTCCTTCTTGATCCAGCAAGGGAGGGAGGAGAGGTTGAGGGAGATGGCACCAGCAGCAGCACGACGGCGTGGTGTTGATGGAGCTGCAGTACTCCGACAGAGCTTCGCTAAGCACTATGGAGGTGGAGGAGGTGTTGGGGAGGGAGAAGGAGGCAACCAAAGGCCAAGACGTTCAGGTATGAAGTCCCTCCTCTCCCCCACTATATATAGGGGTGCCAAGGGGGGGTGGCCGGCCCTAGGAGATCCAATCTCCTAGGGGGTGCGGCGGCCAAGGGGGGTTTCCCTCCCCCCCAAGGCACCTAGGAGGTGCCTTACCCTCCTAGGACTCTTGCCCCCTTAAACCCTAGGCGCATGGGCCTATGTGGGGCTGGTGCCCTTGGCCCATTAGGCCAAGGCGCACCCCCTTACAGCCCATGTGGCCCCCCGGGGCAGGTGGACCCACCCGGTGGACCCCCGGGACCCTTCCGGTGGTCCCGGTACAATACCGATAACCCCGAAACTTGTCCCGATGCCCGAAATGGGACTTCCCATATATAAATCTTTACCTCCGGACCATTCCGGAACTCCTCGTGACGTCCGGGATCTCATCCGGGACTCCGAACAACATTCGGGTTACTGCATATACATATCCCTACAACCCTAGCGTAACCGAACCTTAAGTGTGTAGACCCTACGGGTTCGGGAGACAAGCAGACATGACCGAGACGACTCTCCGGTCAATAACCAACAGCGGGATCTGGATACCCATGTTGGCTCCCACATGCTCCACGATGATCTCATCGGATGAACCACAATGTCGAGGATTCAATCAACCCCGTACGCTATTCCCTTTGTCTATCGATATGTTACTTGCCCGAGATTCGATCGTCGGTATCCCAATACCTCGTTCAATCTCGTTACCGGCAAGTCACTTTACTCGTACCGTAATGCATGATCCCGTGACCAGACACTTGGTCACTCTGAGCTCATTATGATGATGCATTACCGAGTGGGCCCAGTGATACCTCTCCGTCATACGGAGTGACAAATCCCAGTCTTGATCCATGTCACCCAACAGACACTTTCGGAGATACCCGCAGTCTACCTTTATAGTCACCCAGTTACTTTGTGACGTTTGGCATACCCAAAGCACTCCTACAGTATCCGGGAGTTACACGATCTCATGGTCTAAGGAAAAGATACTTGACATTAGAAAACTCTAGCAAACGAACTATACGATCTTGTGCTATGTTTAGGATTGGGTCTTGTCCATCACATCATTCTCCTAATGATGTGATCTCGTTATCAATGACATCCAGTGTCCATAGTCAGGAAATCATGACTATCTGTTGATCAACGAGCTAGTCAACTAGAGGCTCACTAGGGACATGTTGATGTCTGTTATTCACACATGTATTACGATTTCCAGATAACACAATTATAGCATGAATAAAGACAATTATCATGAACAAGGAAATATAATAATAATGCTTTTATTATTGCCTCTAGGGCATATTTCCAACAGTCTCCCACTTGCACTAGAGTCAATAATCTAGTTACATTGTGATGAATCGAACACCCATGGAATTTTGGTGTTGATCATGTTTTGCTCTAGGGAGAGGTTTAGTCAATGGATCTGCTACATTCAGGTCCGTATGTACTTTACAAATCTCTATGTCTCCATCTTGAACATTTTCACGAATGGAGTTGAAGCGACGCTTGATGTGCCTTGTCTTCTTGTGAAACCTGGGCTCCTTGGCAAGTGCAACAGCTCCAGTGTTGTCACAGAAGAGCTTGATCGGCCCCGATGCATTGGGTATGACTCCTAGGTCGGTGATGAACTCCTTCACCCATATTGCTTCATGTGCTGCCTCCGAGGCTGCCATGTACTCCGCTTCACATGTAGATCCCGCCACAACGCTTTGCTTGCAACTGCACCAGCTTACTGCCCCACCATTCAAAATATACACGTATCCGGTTTGTGACTTAGAGTCATCCAGATCTGTGTCGAAGCTAGCATCGACGTAACCCTTTACGACGAGCTCTTCGTCACCTCCATAAATGAGAAACATTTCCTTAGTCCTTTTCAGGTACTTCAGGATATTCTTGACCGCTGTCCAGTGTTCCTTGCCGGGATTACTTTGGTACCTTCCTACCAAACTTACGGCAAGGTTTACATCAGGTCTGGTAAACAGCATGGCATACATAATAGAACCTATGGCTGAGGCATAGGGGATGACGCTCATCTCTTCTATATCTTCTGCCGTGGTCGGACATTGAGCTGAGCTCAATTTCACACCTTGTAACACAGGCAAGAACCCTTTCTTGGATTGATCCATATTGAACTTCTTCAACATCTTATCAAGGTATGTGCTTTGTGAAAGACCTATGAGGCGTCTCGATCTATCTCTATAGATTTTGATGCCTAATATATAAGCAGCTTCTCCAAGGTCCTTCATTGAAAAACTTTTATTCAAGTAGGCCTTGATGCTGTCCAAGAGTTCTATATCATTTCCCATCAACAGTATGTCATCTACATATAATATGAGAAATGCTACAGAGCTCCCACTCACTTTCTTGTAAACGCAGGCTTCTCCATAAGTCTGTGTAAACCCAAACGCTTTGATCATCTCATCAAAGCGAATGTTCCAACTCCAAGATGCTTGCACCAGCCCATAAATCGAGCGTTGGAGCTTGCACACTTTGTCAGCATTCTTAGGATCGACAAAACCTTCCGGCTGCATCATATACAATTCTTCCTTAAGGAAACCATTAAGGAATGCCGTTTTGACGTCCATTTGCCATATTTCGTAATCATAGAATGCGGCAATTGCTAACATGATTCGGACGGACTTCAGCTTCGCTACCGGTGAGAAAGTCTCATCGTAGTCAACCCCTTGAACTTGTCGATAACCCTTAGCGACAAGCCGAGCTTTATAGATGGTCACATTACCATCCGCATTTGTCTTCTTCTTAAAGATCCATTTATTTTCTATGGCTCGCCGTTCAACGGGCAAGTCAGTCAAAGTCCATACTTCGTTTTCATACATGGATCCTATCTCGGATTTCATGGCTTCTAGCCATTTGTCGGAATCCGGTCCCGCCATCGCTTCTTCATAGTTCGAAGGTTCACCGTTGTCTAACAACATGATTTCCAAGACAGGGTTGCCGTACCACTCTGGTGCGGAACGTGTCCTTGTGGACCTTCGAATTTCAGTAGGAGCTTGATCAGAAGTATCTTGATCATTATCATTAACTTCCTCTCTAGTCGGTGCTGGCACCTCAGGAACATTTTCTTGAGTTGCGCCATTTTCCGGTTCAAGAGGCAATACTTCATCAAGCTCTACTTTCCTCCCACTTACTTCTTTCGAGAGAAATTCTTTCTCCAGAAAGGACCCATTCTTGGCAACAAAGATCTTGCCTTCGGATCTGAGGTAGAAGGTGTACCCAATAGTTTCTTTTGGGTACCCTATGAAGACGCATTTTTCCGATTTGGGTTCGAGCTTTTCAGGTTGAAGTTTCTTGACATAAGCATCGCATCCCCAAACTTTTAGAAACGACAGCTTAGGTTTCTTCCCAAACCATAATTCATACGGTGTCGTCTTAACGGATTTCGACGGAGCCCTATTTAAAGTGAATGCAGCAGTCTCTAAAGCATAGCCCCAAAAAGAAAGCGGTAAATCGGTAAGAGACATCATAGATCGCACCATATCTAATAGAGTGCGATTACGACGTTCGGACACACCATTACGCTGAGGTGTTCCAGGCGGCGTGAGTTGTGAAACTATTCCACATTTTCTTAAGTGTGTGCCAAACTCGTGACTCAAGTATTCTCCTCCACGATCTGATCGCAGAAACTTGATTTTCCTGTCACGTTGATTTTCAACCTCACTCTGAAATTCCTTGAACTTTTCAAAGGTTTCAGACTTGTGTTTCATTAAGTAGATATACCCATACCTACTTAAATCATCAGTGAGGGTGAGAACATAATGATAGCCACCGCGAGCCTCAACACTCATTGGACCGCACACATCGGTATGTATGATTTCCAATAAGTCGATTGCTCGCTCCATTGTTCCTGAGAACGGAGTCTTGGTCATTTTACCCATAAGGCATGGTTCGCACGTGTCAAATGATTCATAATCAAGAGACTCTAAAAGTCCATCAGCATGGAGCTTCTTCATGCGTTTAACACCTATGTGACCAAGGCGGCAGTGCCACAAGTATGTGGGACTATCATTATCAACCTTACTTCTTTTGGTACTCACATTATGAACATGTGTAGCATCACGTTCGAGATTCATAAAGAATAAACCATTCACCATAGGAGCATGACCATAAAACATATCTCTCATAAAAATGGAACAACCATTATTCTCAGATTTAAAAGAGTAGCCATCTCGAATTAAACGAGATCCCGATACAATGTTCATGCTCAAAGTTGGCACTAAATAACAATTATTAAGGTTTAAAACTAATCCCGAAGGGAGATGCAGAGGTAGCGTGCCGACGGCGATCACATTGACCTTGGAACCATTCCCGACGCGCATCGTCACCTCGTCCTTTGCCAGTTTCCGCTTATTCTGCAGCCCCTGCTTTGAGTTACAAATGTGAGCAACTGCACCGGTATCAAATACCCAGGAGCCACTGCGGGCACTAGTAAGGTACACATCAATTACATGTATATCACATATACCTTTTGTTTTGCCGGCCTTCTTATCCGCTAAGTACTTAGGGCAGTTCCGCTTCCAGTGACCGCTTCCCTTGCAGTAAAAGCACTCAGTCTCGGGCTTGGGTCCATTCTTTGGCTTCTTCCCGGCAGCTTGCTTGCCGGGCGCGGCAACCTCCTTGCCATCCTTCTTGAAGCTCTTTTTACCCTTGCCTTTCTTGAACTTAGTGGTTTTATTGATCATCAGCACTTGATGTTCCTTCCTGACTTCTACCTCCGCTGATTTTAGCATAGCAAATACTTCAGGAATGGTCTTTTCCATCCCCTGCATATTGAAGTTCATCACAAAGCTCTTGTAGCTTGGTGGAAGCGACTGGAGGATTCTTTCAATGACCGCATCATCCGGGAGATTAACTCCCAGCTGAGTCAAGCGGTTATGCAATCCAGACATAGTGAGTATGTGCTCACTGACAGAACTGTTTTCCTCCATCTTACAGCTGAAGAATTTGTCGGAGACTTCATATCTCTCGACCCGGGCATGAGCTTGGAAAACCATTTTCAGCTCTTCGAACTCTCATATGCTCCATGTCTCTCAAAACGCTTTTGGAGCCCCGGCTCTAGGCTGTAAAGCATGCCGCACTGAACGAGGGAGTAGTCATCGAAACGTGCCTGCCAAGCGTTCATAACGTCTTGTTCCGCAGGGAGAACGGGTGCGTCACCAAGCGGTGCTTGTAGGACATAATCTTTCTTGGCAGCTATGAGGATGATCCTCAGGTTCCGGACCCAGTCCGTATAGTTGCTGCCATCGTCTTTCAGCTTAGTTTTCTCTAGGAACGCGTTGAAGTTGAGGACTACGTTGGCCATTTGATCTACAAGACATATTGCAAAGATTTTAGACTAAGTTCATGATATTAAGTTCAACTAATCAAATTATTAGTGAACTCCCACTTAGATTAGACATCCCTCTAGTCATCTAAGTATTACATGATCCGAGTTAAACTAGACCGTGTCCGATCATCACGTGAGACGGACTAGTCAACATCGGTGAACATCTTCATGTTGATCGTATCTTCTATACGACTCATGCTCGACCTTTCGGTCTTCTGTGTTCCGAGGCCATGTCTGTACATGCTAGGCTCGTCAAGTCAACCTAAGTGTTTGCATGTGTAAATCTGTCTTACACCCGTTGTATGTGAACGTCTGAATAAAACACCCGATCATCACGTGGTGTTTTGAAACAGCGAACTATCGCAACGGTGCACAGTTAGGGGGAACACTTCTTGAATTTATTGTGAGGGATCATCTTATTTACTACCGTCGTTCTAAGTAAACAAGATGCAAAACATGATAAACATCACATGCAATCAAATAGTAAATGTGACATGATATGGCCAATATCACACAGCTCCTTTGATCTCCATCTTGGGGCTCCATGATCATCTTGTCACCGGCTAGACACCATGATCTCCATCATCATGATCTCCATCATCGTGTCTTCATGAAGTTGCTCGCCAATTATTACTTCTACTACTATGGCTAACGCGTTTAGCAATAAAGTAAAGTAATTTCATGGCGTTTCTTGATGACACGCAGGTCATATAAAAGAATAAAGACAACTCCTATGGCTCCTGCCGGTTGTCATACTCATCGACATGCAAGTCGTGATTCCTATTACAATAGCATGAACATCTCATACATCACATATAGATCATTCATCATTCATCACAACTTTGGCCATATCATATCACAAACCACTTGCTGCAAAAACAAGTTAGACGTCCTCTAATTGTTGTTGCAAGTTTTACGTGGCTGAATTAGGGTTCTAGCAAGAACGTTTTCTTACCTATGTTAAAGCCACAACGTGATTTGTCAACTTCTATTTACCCTTCATAAGGACCCTGTTCATCGATTCCGCTCCAACTAAAGTAGGAGAGACAGACACCCGCCAGCCACCTTATGCAACTAGTGCATGTTAGTCGGTGGAACCGGTCTCACGTAAGCGTACGTGTAAGGTTGGTCCGGGCCGCTTCATCCCACAATACCGCTGAAGCAAGAAAGGACTAGTAACGGCAAGAAAGTTGACAAATCTACGCCCACAACAAATTGTGTTCTACTCGCGCAAGAAGAACTACGCATAGACCTAGCTCATGATGCCACTGTTGGGGAACGTTGCAGAAAACAAAAATTTTCCTACTCGTTTCACCAAGATCACCTAGGAGTTCATCTAGCAACGAGTGATTAGATGCATCTACATACCTTTGTAGATCGCGCACGGAAGCGTTCAAAAGAACGGTGATGATGTAGTCGTACTCGACGTGATCCAAATCACCGATGACCAGCGCCGAACGGACGGCACCTCCGCGTTCAACACACGTACGGAACAGCCACGTCTCCTCCTTCTTGATCCAGCAAGGGAGGGAGGAGAGGTTGAGGGAGATGGCACCAGCAGCAGCACGACGGCGTGGTGTTGATGGAGCTGCAGTACTCCGGCAGAGCTTCGCTAAGCACTATGGAGGTGGAGGAGGTGTTGGGGAGGGAGAAGGAGGCAACCAAAGGCCAAGACGTTCAGGTATGAAGTCCCTCCTCTCCCCCACTATATATAGGGGTGCCAAGGGGGGGTGGCCGGCCCTAGGAGATCCAATCTCCTAGGGGGTGCGGCGGCCAAGGGGGGTTTCCCTCCCCCCCAAGGCACCTAGGAGGTGCCTTACCCTCCTAGGACTCTTGCCCCCTTAAACCCTAGGCGCATGGGCCTATGTGGGGCTGGTGCCCTTGGCCCATTAGGCCAAGGCGCACCCCCTTACAGCCCATGTGGCCCCCCGGGGCAGGTGGACCCACCCGGTGGACCCCCGGGACCCTTCCGGTGGTCCCGGTACAATACCGATAACCCCGAAACTTGTCCCGATGTCCGAAACAGGACTTCCCATATATAAATCTTTACCTCCAGACCATTCCGGAACTCCTCGTGACGTCCGGGATCTCATCCGGGACTCCGAACAACATTCGGGTTACTGCATATACATATCCCTACAACCCTAGCGTAACTGAACCTTAAGTGTGTAGACCCTACGGGTTCGGGAGACAAGCAGACATGACCGAGACGACTCTCCGGTCAATAACCAACAGCGGGATCTGGATACCCATGTTGGCTCCCACATGCTCCACGATGATCTCATCGGATGAACCACGATGTCGAGGATTCAATCAACCCCGTACGCTATTCCCTTTGTCTATCGATATGTTACTTGCCCGAGATTCGATCGTCGGTATCCCAATACCTCGTTCAATCTCGTTACCGGCAAGTCACTTTACTCGTACCGTAATGCATGATCCCGTGACTAGACACTTGGTCACTCTGAGCTCATTATGATGATGCATTACCGAGTGGGCCCAGTGATACCTCTCCGTCATACGGAGTGACAAATCCCAGTCTTGATCCATGTCACCCAACAGACACTTTCGGAGATACCCGTAGTCTACCTTTATAGTCACCCAGTTACGTTGTGACATTTGGCATACCCAAAGCACTCCTACGGTATCCGGGAGTTACACGATCTCATGGTCTAAGGAAAAGATACTTGACATTAGAAAACTCTAGCAAACGAACTATACGATCTTGTGCTATGTTTAGGATTGGGTCTTGTCCATCACATCATTCTCCTAATGATGTGATCTCGTTATCAATGACATCTAGTGTTCATAGTCAGGAAATCATGACTATCTGTTGATCAACGAGCTAGTCAACTAGAGGCTCACTAGGGACATGTTGATGTCTGTTATTCACACATGTATTACGATTTCCAGATAACACAATTATAGCATGAATAAAGACAATTATCATGAACAAGGAAATATAATAATAATGCTTTTATTATTGCCTCTAGGGCATATTTCCAACACGGTATGACCCCGAAACTTCCCGGTGTCCGTTTGACAACTTCCCATATATAAATCTTTACCTCCGGACCCTTCCGGAGCTCCTCGTGACGTCCAGGATCCATCCGGGACTCCGAACAACATTCGGTAGTCACATACTAGTCTTCCTAATAACCCTAGCGTCACCGAACCTTAAGTGTGTAGACCCTACGGGTTCGGGAGACATGCAGACATGACCTAGACGCTCTCAGGTCAATAACCAACAGCGGGATCTGGATACCCATGATGGCTCCCACATGCTCCTCGATGTTGTCATCGGATGAACCACGATGTCGAGGATTCGATCAAACCCTGTATGCAATTCCCTTTGTCAATCGGTACGTTACTTGCCCGAGACTCGATCATCGGTATCCCAATACCTTGTTCAATCTCGTTACCGGCAAGTCACTTTACTCGTACCGTAATGCATGATCCCGTGTCCAACACCTTGGTCACATTGAGCTCATTATGATGATGCATTACCGAGTGGGCCCAGAGATACCTCTCCGTCATACGGAGTGACAAATCCCAGTCTCGATCCGTGTCAACCCAACAGATACTTTCGGAGATACCTGTAATGCACCTTTATAGTCACCCAGTTACGTTGTGACGTTTGATACACCCAAGGCACTCTTATGGTATCCGGGAGTTACACGATCTCATGGTCGAAGGAAGAGATACTTGACATTGGCAAAGCTCTAGCAGAACGAACTACACGATCTTTTATGCTATGCTTAGGATTGGGTCTTGTCCATCACATCATTCTCCTAATGAAGTAATCCCGTTATCAACGACATCCAATGTCCATAGTCAGGAAACCATGACTATCTGTTGATCACAACGAGCTAGTCAACTAGAGGCTCACCAGGGACATATTGTGGTCTAAGTATTCACACGTGTATTACGATTTCCGGATAATACAGTTATAGCATGAATAAAAGACATTTATCATGAACATTGAAATATAATAATACTTTTATTATTGCCTCTAGGGCATATTTCCAACAGGTTGCTCACCACTCAGTAGGATTTTTCAAACTTAGGCGAGCACTGGGTTGCAGCTAAGCCTCCGAGTGGGAGGGCCGCTCACCACTCGGTAGGATTTTTCAAACTTAGGCGAGCACTGGGCTGCAGCTAAGCCCCCGAGTGGGAGGGTTGCTCACCACTCGGTAGGATTTTTCAAACTTAGGCGAGCACTGGGCTGCAGCTAAGCCTCCGAGTGGGAGGG